>NC_056616.1:21645390-21799964 GCF_018340385.1 Cyprinus carpio | reverse complement strand
TGTCTCATGTCATTTTTGGATCTTTTTTTTCTTAAATCTCAGATTACCATGGTAGGCGATCTGAAACATGGCCGCACTGTGCATTCTCTGGCTAGACTTCTCACTCAGTACAGGATCACCTTGCGCTACGTGGCCCCCAAGAACCTCAGCATGCCTGCCGAAATCATTGATTTTGTGGCCTCCAAAGGCATTAAACAGGTGTTTATATAGACCATACCTGAGTGCTTTTCATTTATTTGCATTGCTTTTTTTCTCTTAAATGTCTAAACTTCTCTAACTACATCCACAGGAGGAGTTTAACAGTATTGAAGAAGCCCTTCCAGAGACTGACGTTCTGTACATGACCAGAATACAGAAGGAGCGATTCGCCTCTGAAGAAGAGTACAAAGCGGTGAGAGATCATTGCATCTGCTTTTGTGTTTAAATATCAGCATATTATTAATGATTTGCTCCTCCTGACAGTGTTTCGGCCAGTTCATCCTCACCCCACATATCATGACTGGAGCCAAAAGGAAGATGGTTGTTATGCATCCGCTTCCCAGAGTCAATGAGATCAGGTTTGCTACTCTTAATTCAATGCATCAGGATGAAATCGAATTTTAAGCAGGCAAAGTAGGAAGTTACATGAACTGGAGTGTTAAATACAGAGTTTTGTTTGCAGTCTTTCCTAATTGTATTTTGTTTTTAGTGTGGAAGTGGACACGGATCCTCGGGCTGCTTACTTTCGGCAGGCTGAGAACGGGATGTATATTCGAATGGCACTGCTGGCTACCGTGCTGGGTCGGTGAAGGGACCATCATAGTCTATTCTTGGACATTTGGCATTAAAGGGAAATATTTTGTTAGCAACATGTTGATTCAATGACTGGTGTTCATTCTGTGTACTCTCCATATAGTTCCGGTAGGTGAGATTTTCTGAGATAAAGTACCCAGATTTATTGTACCTTTCAGTACTCACTGCAATAAAATTCCATATGTTGAGTATTTGATTTAAAACACGCACATTAAAGCAACCACGGTGCAGTGTGGTTAAACTAGTTAAACATCTTAAACATCTTAAATATCTGAGATAGTTGCATTAATTTAGCACTTGAAAGTAGTGGGTTGCTCAGTTTCTTCATTTCACTTCAAAATCAGCTCAATTTAGCAAACAGTTCTACAATAAACAATTGTACTACTACATCACTAACTGGTATAGTATTAATGTAAATGCTGTATGTTTTTTTGTTGTTGTTGTTGTGCATTTACATGTGATCATGTTCATTTGGACATTCCAGTAGGGTATCAGACTTTTGTAACTCAATCTACTTTGTGCAAATACTAGTGCAGATACAGTATGGTAGAAAGATTCTTCATCATTACGGAGTAAAACTTTTGTAATTGTATTTTTAGACAATAAAAACAAAATGCAATCTCAGATCTTTCTCTGCTTTTCCATATCTCTGTTGTTCTGTGTATTGGTACAAATGAAGGGAGAGAATATCAGTAAATAACCTGATCTGTTGGTATTCAGTAAAATGGAATAAAAGAACTCTTTCACTCAATGTTTTCTACACTATTAATTTTTTGGTGATGTGGTCCTGTACTAATTAAAATGCATAAGGAAAATAAGTGCAAGTACACAAATGACATCTGTCAAATTGGGAAGAAAATGGGTATGGATTGCTTTAGGAACCGGCAATATATTGTATACTTGCAGTTTAAATCTTGCCTAAAAGTAAAATCGAAACGGTTTACAAGAAATAGTTCATTACAAAATTTTAAATTAGCATAAATTAGAGTACAATAATTATTTATAAAATTTTATTATTATTGCAATTATTTTTATGTTGTGTAAATAAACCGAAACCCACTATTTCAAAAAAAAAAAAAAAAAAAAAAAAAAAAAAAACATTACGCAATTAATAAACTCAGTGCTTCAGACTTTTATTTCGAAAAACTGAACAAATTATTTTTTTTTGGGGGGGGGGGGGTTAACATGATATTACTCCGTATAATTGTAAATCATAAATTCAGCTCTTGCTGCTTATGTGCGGTGCGTTTAATGTGTATTCTTGCCTTGACTAATGTTAACCATTATTCATGATAGAATCGGTACAGAGTCATTTGCGTAGATCAAAGTCAAAGCATCATTACGCCCAATGGTATTCTACGGTCATAATCCATTAAAACGAGAGTCGACTCCGCTAAAGCTTCGATTCTAAAGAATCAATCGTGTCCCTAGTACGAGCCCTCTTTTAAGGGAGTCGTACATGTTAGCGATTCAGTTCAAAGAGTCGACTCCAATAATCAAGCGCGTCCTCGGATCTCCCTCCTTCGGCTCGGAGCGCTCTACGCTTTCAAGGGAGGACATGCGGCGATAGCAATGAGGAGCTGTACATAGGATATCTAAACAACCATTTAGCTGAGTCCTCTATGATTCAGCCACAATTGATTATATCATATTACCACCCAGTTCAAGGTAAGTTTAAATCGACTGTGTATAAATTTGCGGCTAAAATTCAACAGAAATCTGTTATCGTGGCTAGGCGTGCTAATGCTAACCGCCTGTTAGTCAGCCGTTTGCTTTATCGATAAAAGTAATTGCAAATTCATAACGAACTCATAAACCATTCAACACCGTGTGTGGATTTTAATAATAGGTGTTTAATGAATGTAAATCCGGTGAAGGTTATATATTCAAAGTGGTTTTGTTGTCACTAACGTTAGATGTGAATTGGCCAGTCGAGTCTCGTGCTTTCCTCTCAGAGCCATCCAGATTTACTAATAATCCCGAATAAAATCCATGTTTACCTGTGTTAACTGAGCTTTAGAGGTTTTTTGTAGTTGCTCTTGTCCAGGTCAAACCAAACAGGTCATGGTTAAACTGAGACTGAAGGAAAATACAGGGTCTGAAGGGTATAGTAATCTGTACTGGATTAGAACTGGATTATAGTTTTGCAAGGACACACGCCTATTACAACAGCCAACAAGTAGTGTAAATATGATGACTATGATAATACCTCAGATGCATATCCACGACAGGATAAAAATAAACATTATCAGTGGACACATGACGTCACAAGACGCAACCCAGATGTGTTTGGATGCAGCGAATAGAAGTTAACGCGTTGTTCTTTAACTATGTGTATTTGTTGATAAGTGCATAGAAAATATTAACGTATAACTGTTGGGAAAGCCAATGAAGTTGACTATTTCTTATAACTGCTGTTTTCTACGTCTTTTTGAATAGCTGTTTTGAGTAGTATTATAGTTTTTGATACTTGTCAATATTAATAACCTGTTTGTCAATCAGGATTGGTCAAGTCACATGCTTACCTGGTCTTTGAGAGAGGAAGTAATAATTTACTGGTGGTGCTGCTTTTTGAGTTTAACCAACCGACCATTGATCAGAAGCCACTCTACAAAGAATCAAGTGCAAAAAACAAAAACTGTGTAATAATGAAATTTAAATCAGTATTTACTATGTTTTGATTAAATTACACACTGGTCTTTTTAAAGATGTTTTTAACTAACAATGGTGCTAAAGTAATGTTAAAATGAAAACATTTGAAGTGAAGACATTTGTCATTTATGTTGAGTAAAAAAAAGCTGAGGGAAAGCTTTTTTTTCATTAGAGTTAATCCAGTTCAGTGTCACATGATCTTTCAGGAATCATTTTAACATGCTGATTTGGAGTTATGTTAAACATATTTTTTTGTGGAAACCATGATACATTTTTGTGAATGAAAGTATTCAGCGTTTTCTTAGGACCTCAAAGCCATCTTTAAACATCTGGCAGAATTATGAAAATCATGTTAATATATTAGCTACCAATTTTGTGCTTCCCAGTAAACTGAGTGATGATGTAAGCTACATGAGGTTTGAATTGACATATAAAGTTGTATCAGCTTCATCGTGTCACACTGCTTAATTTAGGAGCTTTGAGCCAGTTGTTATCATCTGGAAGAAAGTGACCTGTGTGATTAGTGTGCTTTCTCATTAGACATGACACAGTCGCTAGATTCATCTGAAATACATTGACTGTAGAGTTAAGCCTGGGATAAACTAACAGCTTGATGAACAGAGGTTCATCTGAAACTTGCACAGCTGCAGTCTGATACGGCTGATTGTTTGGCTTTCTAGTCTTTGGCAATCTGTCTTATGATTGTTTAAACAGCCTGTGATACCTTTGGCTGTGTGATCATCTGTTAACTGCCTCTTACCTTTTCTCGAATGAATGAATTGAATTATTTCAAGCTTCAAAAGTCACTTTGCTTAGTAGTTTGGAACAGGGAAAGATAAAATAGTGCAGCAGTAGGGTTTTTTTTTTAGTGTAAAATCCAATTATTTCCTAAATAAACTTTTGTAAGACTGTGTAAAGAATTAATTATATCTGTAATTTAGTGTCAATGTTTCCTAACACTTCAAATGTCAAAGGTTAAGGAATGTGTGCTAGTTTAAACTTGAGAATTATTAATTACACAGTAGTGGTGGTGATGATGTGGTTCAACAGGTATGTCTCAAAAAGATCCACCCTTTAGTTCTTAAACCGCTTAAAATAGGCTTTCATGATCAGGGAAGGTGTCGTGTGTGGACAAGCGCCTAATAGCCCTTGTCAGCATGGAGTTGTAATCTGTGAGATCAGCAAAACATACTCATCTTAAGCAAAGACATTGAGAATGGGGAAGCTGTTGCTTTGCCCACCATTGCATCCTGTGATTATGAGAGGAAACATCTCATAAAAGCTTTCTCTGAAGTGTTTATCATGTCCTGATGGATAAGCATCTGAAAACTGCACCGTTTGTTTTCAACATTAACACAGGATTCACCTTCGCCACACCTTGTGTTCGCACAGTGTGTTGTTAAACTGGAGCTGAGTGCTTTCTGCCTGCTTTGGCTGTGTACATTGTTCTATATGTCAATAATGTGATGCTGAGTTCTTTGAAGAGCAGCTCCCATTGGACAGTTTTTGTTTAAATATGCCAATTCATAATTCTGTTTCTTTTTCCTGTTCTCCAGCATTGAATCATGGCAGACGCCAAGCCGCACTCTGACAGGCCTCAGAGGAAGATGTCCACTACAGGGGACAGTTTATACAAGGTGCTGGGACTGGAGAAAGGGGCCACAGCAGAGGACATTAAAAGAGCCTACAGGTACACTAAACTCTGTCACATTAACTTGCAATTATTCAAATTTCTTTAGAAATAGTGGATAAAGAATATTTTAAATCTGTTTATAAAAATTGTAGACTACATTCACCAGTGCTTCTATCATACTGCCAATTATTGAAATGTGTACCACAATTATTGCACTATAATATTTAAATGTACCATTTATATAGCATGTCAATATTATATTCATTTTTTCAATATTTATTACAGTATGCTAATTTTATACAAGTGATTTAAAAATAATATATGAGTACTAAATTGTTTTCTTTATTTATTACTTGTTTTTACTTCAAAATAAACATAAATTGTAATTAGATTTAGCAAAAATTGCATATAAATGTTTATTAATAAATTATTTGAACATGTTTTATGTTCAGCGTTGTATCCAGGTTAAATCCAAGGAAAATATTTTTCTTTAGTTTAAAGCAGTAAGAGCTTGCCTTGATTCTTACAAAACTTCTGAACAAACATTCTGACTACTTGCATGTATATAATGAGATGAGTATTCAAATTTAGATTTTTGTATACCATAGTTCTGCAAAATAAAAAAAAAGTATTTCATTATTGGTTTTTTTCCTTCCAATTTTTATGTATTTTGTGTAACCATGATAGTCAAAATTGGATTAATCGTTTGATTCGTCTTTGCAACAGAGTTGTAAGATTCAGGACTCACAAAATTCTTTGTTTTACAGAAAACTGGCTCTGAAATACCATCCAGACAAGAATCCAGACAACCCTGAAGCAGCAGAAAAGTTCAAAGAAATCAACAATGCCAACTCAATCCTCGCTGATGAGACCAAGCGCAAGATCTACGATGAATATGGCTCCATGGGGCTCTACGTGTCCGAGCAGTTTGGAGAAGAGAGTGTCAAATACTACTTCCTCATGTCGAAGTGGTGGTTCAAGGTGAGAGCTCGTTTCCCTATAAACAGCTTTATTATGCATCAGTAAATAAAGGCTCTATGTTACTGATTGTCTTTACTGTAAACAAAGTGTGTTGACCTAAACTGACATTCTGAAGTGATGTTAACTTACTCACAAATACCGTTTTAAAGAAATAAGGAATTACATAGTTTTTCTTGGTGTGATTTTTTTTTTTTTTTAGCTGTTTATGAAGTATTATTAGAAAGATTATCAAAAATAAACAATGTTTAGTGCTTTATGTCCTTGGTGGGTTTCTATCACTAGAAGCGAATTGAAATTGAATTGAGAATAGAGCAGAATGATTGCAGAAGGAAATTGGTGTCACCCCAATCTGCTCTGATAATCTGAACACAACAGACATTATTTAGCGAGCTTTGTTCTCTTTGAGAATGCTACATTTTGAATTTACTTTGGCTTTTGATCCACATGTGATCATTTTCTCAAAAAGGCTTAATGCAGAAAGCAAGACAGCTGAGCCTGATTAAAATGCATCAGCCTGTTTTGATCTACAAAGCCGTAAATAAATGCTGATGTGCTTTGTTTTTGCCAATCATTTCCCTTGTGTTTCATCTTAGGATCTTTTCTCCTCGAACTTTCTAGCATGACAAATATTGTAACTGACTAGTAGCCAGTTGTAGCATCTTGCAAACTTCTCCTGTCGCTGTGGCATTAAAAATGTGCCTTTCCAAGAGCGATGTCTCTGATCTGGGGTCTGTGTCTTTACCACAGGCTATGGTCATGTGCTGTGCCGTTTTCTCCTGTTGCTGCTGCTGTTGCTGCTGCTGTTTCTGCTGTGGAAAGTGCAAACCACCAGAGGATGAAAACTACCAGTACGTGGACCCAGAAGACCTGGAGGCCCAGATCAAAGCAGAGCAGGATGGAGGAGGTGAGCCTTAAGTTGGTTAGGAAGGGGTGTGTGTCTTGTTCTGACTCTGGTAACAACCTTCTTTTAGATAGTTGACTGGTACCGTATTGCTATGGTTTGCTGATGTCACGAGTTGTTCAAAAGACTTATGAATTCAGGAATTAACAGTTTGAATCACTCTGATGAATGCTTCACTGAATGAACTCAGTGAATGGCCATTGTATCAAATGAATTCATCTGTATCTAAATTGTAGAACTGCAAGTTGTTACTTTCCGATATTTGTACTTTATGTACAGTACACTACCATTCAAAGTTTTTTAGTTTTTTCTTTCATGCTCACCGTGGCTGCATTTATTTGATTATTAATACATTAGAAACTAATATTTAGAAATATTTAAAACAATGTCTCTATTTGAATATATTTTAACATTTCATTTATTTATTTGATGGCAAAGCTGAATTTTCAGCAGCCATTACTCAAATATATAATATATCAAATAAAATATGTAATATATCAAAAATAAACATTTTGGTAACACTTTACTTAAAGCCTTTATGTATAATGCATTATAAAGGGTTATTAAATGGTATAATTCATTACAATTATACATAATGTGCAATCCATTATATCTAATCCATTATATCTAATTATAAATAATTATAATAGAATTTCAAATACATAGTGTAACAGTGAATTGGTAAGTATTATAATGTATTAACTGTGGTTAAAATTAATCATGAGATTGTACAATGCATTATAATGTGCATAATTAGTGCATTAAGACTACTTTTATAATGCATAAAGGCTTTAAGTAAAGTGTTACCAACATTTCTTCTTGCTATCCCAGTTGGAAGTTGTGCTGCCTAATATTTTTGCATTTATTTGAAATAGAAATCTTTTGTAAAGATTATAAATGTCTTTGTCTTTTGATCAGTATAATGCATCATTGATAAATAAAAGTGTTTTAGTTTATTTTAATTTAATAATTTATTTGTTTGAATGGTAGTGGATAATTTAGGCGTACCTTTTTAATATATACAACTCTTAAGGAGACATCATTGAAAGTAATAACTTGCTGTTATATAGTTAAAATAACACACACTTGATCCATTTGTTAATATCTACTGGCCATATAACACCTTTGATTTATGAAGGGAATACTAGCTCGGCTTTGTTCAAATCAATGCTAAAGCCTCAGCCTCTGTTGAGAAGGTGTCTGATCTCTGCTGTCTCGGTAGAGACACGTGATGTTGCTCAGGTGGCATGAACAGCAGGAACAAATTTAACAGATCAAGCAAAAACACTAAACATGCAGCTATTTATAACTCTGATTCTGTAGATGCCAGTGCTTTAGTTGGGTCGCCCTCTGAGATTGTTTATTATATTCGCTCATACTTGAGGTTAGGGATTTCAACATCATAAAAAAAACAAAAAAAAAACAAGTGTGATCAGTTCTGATGGTAAAAATTTGCTTTTTTTCATACTCTCAAGTCCTTTAAATAAGAGATAAATATCACTGAGGACATGTTTTGTAGTCTAAAAAGAAGATGGATTGCCTCAGATTCATATCAAAATGAAAAGTCAGAATCACCTATCATCTTCAAATGTTGCTGCACAGCATTTTATATTACTAGCCCATGTCTGTATTCTGTTCTACTCTAGTATTTGAAATGACTTGAAGGTGTATGCAGTTTATCTTCATGTTTAACACTGAAATGAATGAAGTGTCAAATAAGACGGGACTCATTTCACTTGTCTGTCCTTGGCCATTTCCCTGATAGACATTTTGAGCATTCAAGTGATGTATATATCAGTTCTTCTAGGACATTGGGTATTGAGCACCTCTTGTCTTCTTGATGCTAATATAGCTTTTATATTATTTATGGAGTGCAAGCACAAGGTGATTGTTCAATTTTGTTGTGTCTAAATTTAGCACTGGCAAATGTACGACAGTCAAGTTAAGTAGACAAGAAATACTGGCATGTTACAGGTTTCACGAAACCTCTTGAATGTTTTTGTGTTTAGAATTTTTTGTTTGTTTGTTTTTTTTTTCACATATCCTGTTATTCTTAAATATGCCAACTTATATTTGAAAGAAGTGTCTTTTATATTTATGAATATTATTACAAAATAAAGCCTTTGTAAAAAAAAATTATATATATATATATATATATATATATATATATATATATAATTAAATCATACAGCTTTTGACCTAAATGTGTAGTAAGTGGATGTAAATGATGTTTACATGGTTGAAGCTCAGTTTTAAAGGTATAAACCAATTTTTGGCCATCTTAAGAGCTGTGGAAGAATACATTACAATAAAATCATTCATGTGACCTGTAATATAAGATAATGGTTTCCCTTTTACTCGACAGGTGAAACAATTATTATTGTCCAGCCTATACCTAGTCCTGGTCCAGAAATCTGCAGTGAATCTAAACCAGATGCAAAATGACTTGTAAGGTTGTTGGATATTCCTCAACAGCATGAGTCACTTCATTGTGATTGTCTACCTACACAACCCTGTGTTTGTCTGTGATTCACCACATTGTCTTTCACTAACATTTGGATTACTGTGCAGCATTTGCTCTAACGAAGACTGAGTTAGTCACTGGATATGGTTTTCAGACTTTTATTAAGACCCAGCCTCTTGGCAACCTCACTAAGGCTTAATAAACGGTGCTAGTATCTCACAGGTCATTAAGTAGATCAAATGTTTTCCTTATTAAGGAACTTCATGCACTCAAAGACTATGCAACGAACTGAAACCCAAAGCCAGTGACCTGCGTTACAGATCTTGAGATCTTGAATTGTGTTTGCTTTACTCGGCCCATGCATGAACCTAATGCTTTGCATGTGCGTGCTGTGGATGTCCTTGTTTTGCATGTTGTCAGGCCAAGCCTTTTTCTGCCAAGTACTTTGAACCTCCTGTAGGTTTTGGAGTTTGTTGACCAGGAGGTGGAAGGACACCATCTGACCCTCTAGTTTATGATTGAGCCAGACCACACAGTTGAGAAGTTAATAACTTCATAACATGTAATATATAAACAATAATAACAGAATAATTGTTAGTATTTATTATTAAAAATATTTTTATAAAAATTACATTAGAAATATAAATGTTAAAGAAATTAATATTTTTATTCAAGAAGGATGCATTTATGTAAAGACATTTAAATTGTTGCAAAAATGTATATTTAAAAATAAATGTTGTTCTTTTGAACTTTGATAATAAGAAATCCTCTTGAGCATCAGATCAGCATATTAGAAATTTGTGGCACTAAAGACAAGTCTACCAAACAAGCCAGGCTTATTTCAGTTAGTCTGACTTATTTTGAACCAAATCAACTGACAATAAGACAGACTAACTAAAATAAACCTTTCTTATTTGGTAAATTTGTTTTATGAAACAGGCCCCTGGAGTAATGGCTAAAATTTTAAATTGTAGTATATATATGAAATAATAAAAAACAAATACATGTATAATGTTGTGTTATGAAATATTTAGTATTAGCCTTACAATGCAGTTTTAAGTAGATCTTTATTTAGATTAGGAATTGAGTCCAATAAAAGAACAATCTACCAAGCTACAAAAGTTAAAAACATTGTTACTTTTGTTCTATTTATTATTATACACAAAAACTAATAATAATAATTTGTATTATTATTATCCAGCATTAAAACCACTTTGTTAGAGGATGTTAGAAGGCCAGTGAGTGTGAGGATGAGTCAGCAGGAAATTGGATTTCTGTTGAGACGGTTGCGTCAGCATGAAGCAAAGCTGTCAAAGCAGCTGCATCTCATCGATAGAAATGCAATCAACCCAGACTGTTATACAGAGGCACCGCTGGCCTGTCACACAGCCATCTGTTCAGCAAAGTCAACTTCATCTCACCTCACACCTCTATTTCACCATCCCATTCCCATTTTTTTTTTGCATTTTTAGTGTATAGCTAGGATATAAAGAATAAATTAATTAAGAAATCCTCTATTTTCACACTTTGCTGCACATGGATGCTGTCCGTTAGTGGGGCGGTGATTCAGAAGAACTGCATCAGGGAAGGGAGGTACGTTTCTTAGAGCAGAGCTGTGACCAGCTTTGGCCATATTCCAAGGAAACAACATCTGATGTGCTTCACTATAGAGAACAGCGTATGCCTAGTGTGCCTGTTTCCTGCTAGGAAATTCCACATATCCCTCAGACCATCAAAACCTACTGGCAGTGCATCTCCAGTAAAACTGCATGTTCTGTACCTTTGGCTGTCTAATCCTCAAATGTGATAGCTTCATGCAAACGAAAGGCAAATAGAGTCTGCGTTTATCTGCATGAATGCATGCCGCACACAATTTACTTCAACTTTATAGTACTGGTGGACCGATATGTCAGCTAATATTTGACCATTTTGAGATTATCGTACACTTGGATGTTAAGAAGTGGTAGTTCTCTCTTGTGGTTTTAAAAATTATCAACAATCATGCCAATGGACAATGCAAATTTCTTTCTTTTAATTAATTATATATATATATATATATATATATATATATATATATATATATATATATATATATATATATATATATATATATACATTTACTGCAATTATATTTATTATAATTAAATAATGTGATCATATCTGTATTTTATCAGCTACTCTGAACTTTACATTGTACAAAACTCATATTGGTCAACCACTGCTTTTTAGTTTTGCTAAAGCAATTCAAGTAATGATATTAGATCCTAATTCTGTCATTTATAATTAAATTTTTTATCCTTTTTGTTATTCTTTTTTTTTTTTTTGTAGGCTCAGATGTCCCTATTTTGATCCAGCCCAGTTCCACTGTCAACACCTCAGAGTCTATGCATTTCGCAGCCAGCCAGTCCATGTACAACACCCAGAAATGAGCCACCTGCCTGGTCCTGGTCCCGGTCATTACTGAGGGGTCCTGCTGATGGACTCTAAGGCCCCTGATGTAGTGTGCTGACGGCAGGGCATCACGGCACCAGGACTAAACTGTGCCACTGCGCCATACCCTGACTCTGACCCACTGGAATCGAGTGGCAGTTTGCCAAAAGACAAAGAAGCCTCTGCCAATCTCATCTGTGTCTCCATTGGTGTGTATGTCTGTCTGTTCGTATATAACTACACGTTCATTTCAAAATAATATAGTTATGAGGCTGGTGCCACTGGGCAGTGCTCCAGCTGGGAAGTGGGTTTTACTTTTGGGGTTTGTTTCTTTTTGGTTCTGGCTATTTATTTCATTTTTTAAAGCTCGTTAGAAGCATGGACATGAGTGGAATGATCATGTGAGTGCATGCAAAGCAATAACAGCATGCCACTACTATACAGCATAGGAACGTGCAAGAACCCCTCCCACTTATCTTCATCCAAATGCGGAGCCACAACATGGCACCTTTTTTTTTTTTTTTTGCTTCTTTAGATGGCAGTGTTTTCCGTTCTCAAGTTTGCAGTCATCTGTTACATTTGCATTATATTGCATTTAGTTTAAGATCAAACTGGTCAATCGTACGCAAATGACATTACATGGTTGCGTAACGACTTTTTCTGACCAAAGCGAAGGCAGACGCCTCAAACGTCAGCTGACGTGCCGTGTGCAATGGTCATATATTTCCCTAAAATCAGAACACTTGAATATGCTGGTAAAAGTTATTTTTTTTTAAGGCACTTTTTTCCACTGCCTTCATTGGAGGCTTCTAATGCAAATCTAATGGCTTCAGCCCTTACAACTTCACTGCTGCGAAAGCTAAAATATCTTTAATTGTGAAGTTTTCATTTGTTCAAAGGTGCTGAAATGGGATCAACCCTATTTTTGGTGAACGCTTTGCCAAATCGAGCAAACCTTTGCTTTCTTTGTGCTCTTAGGACATATGATGACAAAACGCAAATATTTTTAATGATCTTATTTATTTTTAATATATCATAATTGAGATTAATGTGTATGACATGTTCTGAGTGAAATGATGCACTGTGTTAACTTGATTTCAGAATTTGGATCTGCAAGAGCCTCATGGTTTTAGCAATAAGGAAATGCCCGTTGTGTTAAATGTGAAGGACTCAAATAGTTACTGTTAGAAACACTATATTAGAGTCAGTACATTAGATGCCAAATGTTTTCCCTGTAAATTGTTGTTCAAAATGCAAAAGTAAATACATAGATGTTACACCATTTTGTTTCTGTGTGCAAATGGAAATGTATGTAATAATTTCAAGTAGTATATGGTCATCTGTCTGTTCTGGTTGTCATTTTGGGGGGCATTTTCTTATAGCCAAGAAGCTTTCTTTTATTCCGTAGAAACTGGATGGTACTTTCAGAGAATAAACTTGCCAAAAGAAAAAGAGATCAAGCCAGACATTCATTAGAAAGCATTGGGATATCTGCTTCCAAACCAACTGCTATTTTTTTTTTTCAATGCTTACTGGATCACTTAATTTAATTGCACAATGCCCATTTCTGCAATCAACAATTTACTTTTCGGCACTTGTTTGGGGTGCAGATGATGACTGGTTTTGGCCTCTTCACCAGTGCACATATTAAGTTTTATGATGCTGTGTGTAATAACCTGTTTGATGAGGGGGAAAAGCCAAATCTGGTCTGAATTTACCAACAGCCAAAAAGGAGCTAAGAACCACAGTACTACATTGCTACTTTCCTCCAGGTTTTATTCAACATGGTTCGCATCACATATTTCATTGTCTGTTTATATTATTGAATCTGAATTAATGAAATAAATGGGGATTTGTAAAAATTTGCATTTGTGATTTTTATCTGCTATTGCATGAAGATTACATTCGTAAGTTTACTACAATGACATTCAGATTTTCATTTTTTGATTAGTACTATTGGTCTATGTTCGGAAATGAATTGGTAGCTCAGGCCTGCAACTGTTAACATCACACTGCAGCTTCATGTGCTATAGTTGTACCCATAAGCTTGTAATCAGCTTTGCGTACAATTCCATATGCTCATTAACAGCCCTGTCAAAATACTTATTAGGTAGTGCACACTCAGATTTATTCATGGTGATGGTCATGAGGAAAGGTTTGATTTTAATTTGTGATGACACGACAGCTGCCGCCCAAATTCAAAACTTTGCCTGCTTGTTTAAGCAATAAAATATAAGAGCCTGTGCTAATTTGTAAATACAGTATGCATGCAACCCCATTGTCAAAGGCTGCATTCATAATATAGCATGATGTCGTGCTTTTTTATAAGCTACAATAACAATATTAAAGGGATAGATCACCCAAAAATAAAAAGTATTATTTACTCAACTTTGTGATTTCAAACCTTTATGCATTTCTTTTATCTGTGGAATATGAAAGAAGAAATTTTGAGGTATGTTTGTAACCAAAACATTTTGGTTACCATTGATTTCAATTGTATAAAATGGAAATACAATCTATTCCATTGTATGGAATATAAGAGATTTAATTAGAGAAGTAACCAAGTGAAAGTGGGCAGTGAACAGTAATAATGATCATTGGAAATGAAGTTTTTCTAAGAATTCACTCCAACTGATCTGACATTACACATTTAATGTCACACATATAAAAAGTCTTAAATTGAATTTAAAAATCTTTATGATTCCCAATGCATCGCATTACTACCAACCTCCAACATTTAATTTCATAACAGTATTTTTTTAAGTTTCATTGAGTACAGCAGTCAGGAGCCACACCGGGCTGGAGACATGTCCTTTCATTGAAATTGGTGCACAGCTGTGCCAAAAGACATTTAGAATTTCACTGTGTACTTTCGCTTTTGCCGCACAGAACTGTATGTGCTATAAACGAGTCACATTTATGTATGATAATCAGCACTGCTTTCAGTGGGTGGGACTGTTATTAAGTTATTAATAAAGAAACATGACTGAATGAGAAAGTAAAAATATGCTTGATATTAAAAAAGATATATTAAAGCACAATTAGCCACAAAAGAGAACTGAAGCTGACTTCTAGATGCTTTCTGTATGCACTTTGTCTTCTGTAACATGTCTAAATGGTCAAAAACAAATAGATACTCTCAGTGATGTCACAAGGACACGTGTTGTAAAGATTCACATCTTCTGTCTCAAATATCAGTTGAATTCTGTCTCAAGCTCAGTGTGTCTGTAACTGCAGGACGGCAAGGTAAGGTCAATACCGACGGTCCAGTGAAGTTTCCTTTATTTGGCTAGTCTGTGTTTAGGACTTTGTGGGTTGCATACACTAAATGCAATTCCTGCGAAGGACTTGATGTATCTGCTGCTTCAGTTGTGCCATTGAAGCCCTACCTTACCCCTCCACAACATATAGAATTGGGTGGGGGAGGAGCATTATGTTTTTTATGATCTGACAACAGACATTCACCAAAACAATAACTCATATTATAACTGGAATAGACCATGTTCTACATTAAAACATCACCAAAACAAGATTGTTCATCCTAGAAAACGTAATTAATTAATTAACCACACAAAAGGCCATTTGCATAATGCCTACACACTTTCTAAACCAAATCCTGTTTTACAGGGGTGCTTAAATGAAAGTAAGAGCAACCTCAGTTGAAGCTGTAATAACAGCTCTCTAGAGTTGTTCGAGCTCTCGCAGAGTGTCAAAGGTTTCTTGAACCATCTGTTTGAGCTGCAACAATATATAACAAAGTAATACACCAATATTATAGTTACATCTTTTTTTATATGAAAAACAGTAAACACAGTTGATGTAAGCCCCTTGTAAGCACTTTGCATTGTTATTCACTCATTCACTCACTAATACAAACACATGAAGGGGTCATGAACTGAGAAATAAAAATTCCCCTGATGTTTTGACATATAAGTGGTTATTATGCTATTGTTTCAGGACTCAAAACGTTCTTATTAGTTTAAAAACATATCGAAGCCCATCTGCCAAAACGACAGGTTTTGGAATGTGCCACTTTATGTCGTAAATAGTGTGGTTAAACACTACCTTTGCAGAAGATGATCAACGCTTGCTTCTAAAGCTCTGCCTGTTTAGCCCCGCCCACCGATTCACACAAGTAGTAGGTAAATGACAAATTCTACACACAAACCAAACAATAAACTTTATTTGATTAACTTTATTTTTAATCAAATGCCAGACCCTGTCAGTAAGAGCCTAATCCTTTGTTCACTTCATTTTACTGCATATTAGTTTACAAACAAGACACAATTCGATGCAGGATTTTCAGAAAGACTGAAACTAAAAGATGATGCTGTGCAGACTATACTAGGTCCAACAATAATGTCACAACACACAAGTGTGAGTTACTGTTTTCATTGCTTGATCACTATTGCTTTGTCTGTTATTAAAGATCGTTTGATATGTATTTATGTGTTTTCAACCTAAAACAGCAGCGTCCATCTAGGAAGGATGTAGGCTGTCAAACGTACACAACTATTAGCCAACCATAACAGTGGACATTGACTTCCGAGTCTACAATCCGCCATCCCTATTCAAATGGAGGGTTCTAAAAAAGGGGGTCAAAACAGGACAGAAAATAAAAATAATAAAAAATAAATAAATAAATAAAAACATTCTTTTTTATGTAAAAGTCTTGATAACATTATAAGTGGACCTCAGAGAACAGTACACAAAAATAAAATTAAACAAAGGCAGTTCATGACCCCTTTAAAATAATATTACATCATTTTTTACTGTGGCTCTTTTGGAAAAATGCATTAACAAAAAAATATTTTAAAAAAGAATCTTTGGTCAAAAAAGGTTTCTGACCTCTGATATAGTATATGGAATATGTAAACATTTGGTTTGCAGTTTGCAGTATTTTCATGTCATCCAGTGACAGAACTCAGGGTGTGTGTTCAATGCACTTAGAAGTGTCTTATGTCATCGGCGCCAGCTCAGGCTCATGGTCCGGTTGTCCCACTAGCCTTTGAGCCGCACACACCAGCTGCTCTGTTTCCTCTTGCGAGCCAATCCCACTTTCTGCTCAAGTTACCAGAGATAACACAGCACAGAGGAATCTGTCCTCCTACCCCTCTCTCTCACTTGGCCCCGGGCCCCTGCGATAGAGCACTAAGCGGGGACTTTTAGTGATACCAGGGGGTGTGGAGTTTGGACAGTAACCCAAGCCAGTACAAACAGCCCAAATATATCCACAGTCACTCTGCAGTTGGGGATTGAGTGGGCATCTGGATGAAGACTGGCGCTAGAGTAAAGACCAAAGTATAACAGAAGGAAAGAAAGTTTAGGATCTTTGTTTTATCTTTGTCTGGGATGAACTTCACTTTGGGCTTCAAACCAGCGATGGGAGATTCAAGTTCAGTGGAGAACTTAGAGAAACAGCTCATTTGCCCCATCTGTCTGGAGATATTCACCAAGCCTGTGGTCATTTTACCCTGCCAGCATAATCTCTGCAGGAAGTGTGCCAATGATGTTTACAAGGTATTGGTTCATTCCTAATATAGTGTGGTAGTGTCCTGTTTTTCATTCTCTTTGCAGCATCCAGAAACTTCATTAACGTAGAACTGTTCCATTTGTAGTCCTAAAACCTGGAATATAATCAACATTTTCAAGCCATCCATTCCCTCTGGAATTCCTTATGGGTTTTTGGAATAGCGGTTTTGGATTTATGAGTAAAATAAGTTCTGTGGTTAAAATAACTTGAAGAGAGTTTCACATTTTGTTCTGCAACATATGTTACCTCAGATTAGCCTAAATCTAATTTGCTTACAACAAATACAGCTACCATAACAAACTGCAGCTACCTTAAGGATGTAAGTTGAATTGGGCAACTGTTGAAGTCGTCATGTACTTGTTAGCATCTGGTTTAAAAAAATAAAATAAAAATGTAGACAAAATATTGACAGTTACATACTCTATTTTCGCTCTGCTAAGCAAATTCTTCCAAACAGAATCAAAGTAAAATCAACCACATAACTGAGTAACTGGTGTTTTGAAAATATGAATCACTTGAGTGAATCATTCTTGTGTCCTTCCTGAATGAATCTGTGCTTTTGAGCAAATCGGTTGAGTGAATGATTCATGGTCTGGAATGGACAATCGCAGAGAAGACCAGTGACAAGAGGAGTGGAACAAACAGCGAAATGTGTCCGGTGACATGAACCATCTGCTGCACAGCCAAACAAATCCAAGAATGTTGTGAATTTGGGCTTTAATTTGAGTTTATTAAACTTACTGAAGCTATTTTTAGAAGCTCTACAATATTCCTCAACCTAATTTACTTTAAAAGTTATTTTATGAGTTGAATGCTGAATTCTGAGAATGAAACAAGACCTCAAGAGGCCCATAGCAACTGTCAAATAGAGATGAATGATCCATTTAGCCATTCTTATTTGTGCCAAATCTCTTTTACCTTGCTCCTCTAAGCTATTAGACTAGTCATCTCATCATCAAGAAGTAGTTCAGCTTTCAGTGGAGCCATTAGTATTCCCTCTGAGTGGAGTGGATGCCGTTTGGCCAGACTTTAACATGATTGAGTGCTGCTATCCATCCATAATAATTCTCATCTTTTACTTTTAACAATTACCCAAAGATAACTGACAGACAAATTACAGTTTGCTGGGCAGAAGTATCCATTCATTCACCCATTAATTGGCCACAAGTATTGCCTTTAACAGCAGGTCTGATCTTTTCTTCATTACATAGCACTGTAAGTTTATTTTATTATTAACAAAATTTTCTTTAAATCTTTTATCCTTCAATGATTTAGGCCTCCAACCCTCTTTGGCAAAACCGGGGCCCTGTGTCTACAGGGGGACGTTTCCGCTGCCCATCTTGTCGTCATGAGGTGGTATTGGACCGGCACGGTGTATATGGCCTTCAGAGGAACCTGCTAGTGGAGAATATCATTGATATCTACAAATCAGAGTCTACCAGGTTAGTTTCGAATTGGATGCCTCTCCAAAGCGCTGTTTTCTGGACCTGTTCCACACACCAAGAACAAGCATTTCTGTTCTGGAAGCACTGATATGAATGAAAGCTATTTGTTGTGCATACTTAAAAGCAGTCTTCTCCGTATAGAGATCCAGCAGTGCCCTGAGCTGTGTAGCAAAAATACACTGTATGCCAACAGATTTTAATAGTGTTTCAAAAGTCTTGTGACACGCCACTACCCGACACTTGTTCTGTTTCATCAATGATACTTAAACTTTGTGTAGTGACACAAATATGTGATTTACCCGTGTGTGGGAGATTTTCTGCCACATCACGTAAACGCAACAGAGACATGGGACCTGAGGCTCTGGTGACTGCTCCAATCCTTTGCCAAAACACTAAATATAACTAGGACGCTTTATCCCTGTGGCAATAAACAATGTGTCATGAGACCTTCCATGAAAAATATGCGTAATTGGGTATAATAAGAAAGACAGACTTTGAGGTCTTTTGTAACAAGCGCTCAGGTGCTTATCATGAATACCTAATGAAACATGATTATTAGGGTCTTTGACAAAAAGCAGGTCACCTGAATGTAGAGGTTGTTTCAAAGACACAAAAGATCAAGTGTGTGTGTGTATTATTAAAATAGATTCTATATTTATAAGAAAAATGTAAATGTTATTGAAATTAAAAGTGACTATATTTCCTTAATTAATACACCTTTCCCATACATTATTTTATAGAAAAATTGTTTGTCTTTGCAACCTTTCATCTAACACTTTCTTTCTTTCTTTCTTTTTCTCTTTCATTCTTTCTTTCTCTTTCTCTTTCTTTCTTTCTATTCTGATCTCAGCTATGTCTTGTCCTCTAAGTATAAATCATATAGCCTACATTTGATTTTTTTTTTTAGTATTTGTGTTTTTAAAAAGAAAAAAAAAATGCCCATGGGCTAAGAAAAATAAATCTTATGCTATTTTAAGTAAATGTGTTTTGGTTTATGATTATTATTAATTAAAAACAAGAAAAAAATGCTTATTTTACAAATATTATTGTAATTTGAAAATGAAATGAAATTTCCTTTTTTTGTGTGTGTCCAGCCAATTGATTACCTTCACTTATTTATTTTTTAGATTTCACTCTAAAATACATTACATTTTAAAAGTAAAAAGTCTTATATTTATATATTTTAAGGTATTTCAAGGAGATCCATAAGATTTATGTTTTGAGATCACTTACAAAATGACAAAAAAAAAAAAAAAAAAGTATCAATAGATTTGTAACCTATATTTGCGATCAATCTATCCACCCTGATATGGTTTTCTATATAACTGCCTTATCAGCAGACATCCACTGGATGGCAGTCTTTCATAAACAGTCTTTGTTTTGAACCGGCCTGCTGCCAACACTCTGCACAAACCGTCTCTTTCCACTTGACAAGACAGATCAAGACAGATGCTTGTTGAAAAGGTCTGTGTGAGTAATGTGTTCGTTTTAGGACAGAATATCATATTAGTTGCATCAATCACTTTTAAATGCAGTATGTGCTGTAAATGCCTTTAACATCAAATTTTCGCGTCAGCTCCATTTATAGTGATTCACCTCAGGGGGACTGATATTGTACCTCTTCTGTCACAAAGAAAGAATGCTTGTTGTGTGTAGTTTATCATTGCATACATATTTAGACAGGTACTTATAAGAATGTCGTTCGCTATTCCGAGTTGAATTGAGAATGTCTTTTAAAATTTGAATTTCAGTTGAGCAAAAATGATGCAGAATTCTGAGTCAAATTTTAATTTAGATTTTTTCGATTTTAGAATTATTTGAGTGCTTTAAACTTTTGGTACAGAACTTTTGAAATTACAGAAATTTGAAAGTCACTTTCTGTACAGACACATACCTTAATACATACCGATAACATGTTAGTTGTGTTATTAAACAGAAATGGTAAGAATCTATATTTATATATATATTAAAATAATCTATTTATATATTATTATGTTTTTTAATTTTATTATTATTACTATTTCCTCTGGAATGGCTTGTTGTCAGTGCCTTGCAAAAAAGGGCATAGTTATGATATAGCTCAAATTTGCAACTTCTTATTTACCAATGCAAATCTTTAACCTTTACATCATACCATAAATCTTTTTCTGTTTTGACTCTACAGGCCACTCCTGCCCAAAGCAGAGCAACAGCAGCTGATGTGTGACCAGCATGAGGATGAGAAGGTCAACATCTACTGCCTCACCTGTGAGACACCAACATGCTCCATGTGCAAAGTGTTCGGGGCTCATAAGGACTGTGATGTGGCCCCGCTGCCAGACATCTACAAGAGACAGAAGGTAGATGATCTGTACAGTGTTTTCATCAACCAGACATTTGTTTTTTGCTTTGTTTGTTTGGTGTAAATGGCCTCAGGAAAAAATCACAGGCTGCTCTGACACTGTGAACCAGACAGATGTGTGTATAACACGCTGCCCAGCAGGTTTCACATATTGCATGGGGCTTGATCTCACCTAACATCTCAAGCATCAACACCCACCCACCCACATGTGAACACTATACACAGACCACCAGCATGTGAACATGTGAACACTGCCTTAACCAACAGCTGCCTTATCCAGACTTTTTCAGTTTTTCCTGCCTCTAATTTGTTAAACAAACAAGATTTTTGCATTTTCAAAAGAAATTAATCATGTAAATTAATCAAAGTCAAGTTTAAAGGAATAGTTCATCCAAAAATAAAAATGTACTCATCCTCAGGCCACCCAGTATGTAGATTAGTTTGTTTCTTCATCGGAACAAATTTGGAGCAATTTAGCATTACATTACTTCCTCACCAATGGATCCACTGCAGTGAATGGGTGCCATCAGAATGAGAGTCCAGACTGCTGAAAAATACATCACAATAATCTGCAAGCAATCCACTCAACTCCAGTCCATCAATTAACTGCATGTTTGCAGGAAACAATTCCATTATTAAGATATTTTCGATATTTCGATAAGATATTTCAAACCATTGCTTTCAGCTAAATATGAGTCTTCTCTCCAAAATATAGTTTTTTAGTGAAAAACTAATCTCATCTGAATCAGGAGAGAAATCTACACAGACTAAGCATTTTTTAATGAATCTGTCTACAACAGTTCTTAACAAATATATCAGTGGATTTTGAAGTGAGAGGACCGTAGGGGATGAACGTTTTCACTGGAGGAAGTGTTATTTTGAATTATGGACTTTGGCCAGATGTATGTATTTTATGGTTAAAAATTGAAATGCCTTGATGGATTTGATTCATACAAACATGCAGCTTTTTGCTTTATAAGGCATTAATTGATGGACTGGAGTCATGTGGATTACTTGTGGATTATTGTGATGTTTTTGAACTCTCATTCTTACGGCACCCATTCACTGTAGAGGATCAATTGGTAAGTAAGTGATATAATGCTAAATTCTTCAGACCTGTTCCAATGAAGAAACAAAATCATTCTCATCTTGGATTAGGCTATCAAAGTTTTTTTTGGCAAAATAAACGCACAAAAAACATGCAACATCACTTTCCGATGCATTCTTGACCTACAGGGCATTGAGGTCTTGACCTACTGCACCTCTTGTGGTATGGCTAGTAATGAAGGTCTTCATACCAGGGTGCAACTGGCCCTGAGAAATGAGTCACTCCTCCCTGTTGTGTTTGAGTCATAGCAGCTTCTTCTGGTCTTTACTTTTTTTGTCTCTCTTTTTTGTCCTCCATAACTGCCTGTTCTCAGCTCTCTCGCTCCTTTCAGCAACTACCAGATGAACAATGACTAAACCTACCAGCCTTTCCCAATAGAAAACCATGTGCATGGTGGACACCATATGTTGATCTGTTATTTGCAGTGATTCTATGCTGAAGGTCAGTTCTCATTGAAGGAAATGGGTTCTTCTTACAGTACATCTACTTCTGTGGCTCTTGGTTTTGAGGTACTGTACTTGAATGATGTAACGCTCCAGGATCATAGGGTGGTTGATGCCCAAACCGGTTCCCGAAGAGCCATAATTTCTGCCAGGTGGCTATGATGACATTTTCTCTTTTAGTCATGGCCCACTATAAACAGTGAATCACTCATTTCAAATGCAAATCAGCAAAGTTTGATCAGTCATGACTGGTAAAATTGTTACAATCTTGGCCTTTAGTTCACATGCTGTTCTCTTGTTTGTAAGTGTGGTTCTCACAAGTTGCATAGCCAAGTCTGACATGGCTTTCTTGTGAAAGATGACACGTTGAGCGCATTGGTCATGTGTTTTCTTTCTTTTATTTTTTTATGAGGTCCTGTCACATTTAGATATATTCTGCTCTGTTTTGTCTCAGACAGAGCTAAGTGATGCCATAGCCATCTTGGTGGCCGGAAATGACAGAACACAGGCTCTGATCTCACAGATGGAGGATATTGGTAGGACAATCAAGGTGAGAAAGAATTTGTACAGTAAACCACAACAATTATGATATTGTGTGAAAGGACTGGGTGATATATTGAATATTCATAATATATTCATTATATTTACTTATTGCATTAAACAATTTGAACCTGGATTGCCGCAATGGCTCTCGAGTTATAATGATGGATCCTCTGATTTACCATTTTTAGCCATTTCAGGCCAAATACATAGATTAAATTAAATTATATATCAAATATAGTCCAGTGTTAAGCCAAATCAAGCATTATTTTTATTAAAGCACATGTTCTGCACATCTGTGGTTGATCCAAAGTGCGAGAGTATAAAATAGAATCAGAAAAAGAGAAAGAAGTATACAATCAATCTACATACAATACATAGTAAATTCATACATAGTAAATATACATACAATACATTTATCAATACATCTAAAACAAAACTAGAGGATAAGTTTGGGGTCAGTAAGTTTATTTATTTATTAATTTATTTTTAGGAAATATCATTTTTATTCAGCAAGGATACATTCAACTTATCAAAAAAGACACAAAAGCACGTTACAAAAGACTTTTATTTGAAATAAATGCTACTCTTTTGAACTTTCTGTTCATTCTTGCTATTTTTTTTCTATGTGTGTGTGTATATATATATATATATATGTATATGGTATATGTGTGTGTATTTTATTTTGCCCAGCCTTTGCCAATGATGATGAACTATTATATTTAAAAATATTTTAACGTTTTAAATATTTAAATATATTTTAGAAGCTTTTGGTGATTTGAATGTTACTCTTAATTCAACTAAAACAGTCACTTGGTAATCGTTTGTAGGAAAATGGTCACCGGCAGATGCAGTACATCTCTGATAAATTTGATGAACTTTACGCCATCCTAGAAGACCGCAAAAGGGAACTGATAGAGACTGTCGGCCGTGAGCAGGACCAAAAACAGGGCCATGTGCGCTCCCTTATCCGTCGCCACGGAGATCACTTGGAGATGTCCGTCAAACTTGTAGAGACCGCCATCCAGTCCATGGAGGAACCTCAAATGGCTGTGTTCCTGCAGGTACAACAAGTGTTTATTTAGAAGCGGCCCGAGGCTATCTTTTTAGTGGTCTCAGTCTGCTTGTTTGGTGCACACCAGTGTTCGGATGGCAGCGTTCACTTACTTAAATGAACCGCACTAACACAGCAATCCCACCAGAGTTCGTTTTAATTGAACCAAACATGACAAGTGTGAACACACCCTATGTTTTGGCACCCTCCTTTAATGTACATCTGTTTTTTACATTTTTTTTTAATTCTGTTTTATAAAAAGCAAAGCTAAAACCCCAGTACAATCACTTAGAAAATAGCACATGATTTGAGGTATCATTCATATCAAAGCTGAATACTTAAAAGTATCTAGATTTTCAGCCTTAAAGTAGTTTGCAAAGCTATTACCTTGTCTCAAATGGTCACTTTCTATGTCTAACTTGCTCAAACCTCTGGCGCCAGTGATCGATAGCGGTACAGGTGCTTGTGAACATCTGACGTGGTCTTATTGAGCTGTGTGGAGCTAATGCTGCAACACCTCACCGGGGATGCTGGCAGCAGAGCTTGTTGCTTTTAGAGCCCCCCAGAGATGCTTGATGCAAATGATCCAGCCTTTGCATGTGCTGTTTGCTGATTGACACCGGGCCAGTTGCTACATTTTAAGCATCCTTTAATGACAAGGCCCAGGGGGTGCTGACATTGATTAGCAGAACCTCACACAGCTGGAGACCCCTGTCCTTTGACTAGTGGCTCAAACGGTCAATACTTCACCACGGCTGAGAGCTGCGGTCCACAGAAAGAGACTTTAAACGAAGGTGATGGAGAGGTGTAATTGTTTTTTGAAACCGCTTTCAATATAAAGTGGCAGCCTCAGGTGCAGCACTGCTCTCTTTTAACTAGCACTTCTCAGTGTGTCAAAGTAAGCTGCATAACAAGTGCTGGTGATTTAGTATGTGCCATTTTTTGTGTACGCAGTGAAACTGTGATGAAGAGTACTGCAGGTTTTATGTTTTAATCTGCTGCTAGTCCTAAAATGAGTGTTCTTCTTTGCTGTGTTCACAGAGCGCAAAAGAAGTGTTCAAGAAGTAAGTCAGCTGTGAGTGATGTGTTTAGGAGTGTCTTAAAGGGATAGTTCACCCCAAAAAACACTTTCTTGTCCTCATGTCATTCCAAACCAGTGTGACTTTCTTAATGAAAGAATTTTTATTTTTATGTGAACTGCCCCTTTAAACTAAACCATATTCAGCATGTGTGCTTCATCAATAACAGAGGCCTCCTAAAGACTAACAATTATGATTAATAACCTCACAGGCGATGACTCAACCTGCCTCCCACCCCAGCAGCCCACTGTACTATGCACTGGTTCATAACTTTCATCTGCCTCAGTATTGTGGGAAATATTGTGTACTGTACATTTTGAAATCCCTTATGCTACAATTTATTTATTTTCTGCTGACTTATGAATTTAGTTGAGCTCCAATTGCTTATTGAGTAATGCTTATTTTTCGGTCTGTATTTTTGAAAGGCTCCTCTTTCCACATTTTTTTTTGATAAAAAATATCATACCTTTTATTTAGTAACAAATGTCTTTAATGGTCACCCTTGATCAATCTCATGTGTCCTTGCTGAATAAAAGTATTAATTTCTTTAAAAAAACAAATAAATTATGAAATAATAAATAAAAGAAAAATATACAAACCCTATATATTTTTTATACTGTAGTGTATGTGAAAAGAAATAGAAAACTAAAATATAATATCCCTCATTGATATGGATAGGGCTTTTTAAGGATTTGTGCCATATTTGACCCCTTTTAACAAAGCTATTTTCCTCTTACAGTCTTTCCAATATATCACTGTTGACTAGTTAATGTTTACTCTTATCATGCCCTTGACAAGCAATATATTAACTCTGTTATGAAAAAATAAATAAATAAATGAAAAAATAAATAAATAAATAAATAAATAAATAAATAAATAAATATATATATATATATATGTATATGTGTGTGTATATACATATATATTTGTTGAGCACAAATCTGAATGTCATGGTTAGGGAAAATGTGTACATGTAATCTGGATTATGCAATTAGATTCCAAAATTAAGAATTTGTAATTATATTATATTTTAAAATGCTCATAATCAGATTACAGTTACTTTTTATGGATTACATGATTACAAATTATTCACACAATGGCAGTAAATTATTTATAACGCATTATGTCAATACATTACTGACTACAAATTTCAACATGTAATTTGTAATCAGTAACAGATAACAGTAATCTACATCTACCCAGCACTGATCACAGGTGTGTCCTTCAGTAAATGCAAGCTTTCCATTGATGCCGCTAGACAGACGTGTTGCCTCCAAGAAGTAACTTTCTTGTTTGTAGAATGAAACTTTATGCAGTGTGCTCAATAACATATGCATCAGCATTCATCACATTTTCCCCCAAAACCTCTAACTGTTTAGAAAAATGCTTACGCTACAACACTGTCTAGCTGTGTCTTATGTTTCATGCTTCCCTCCACCTGCGGAGACATCGCATGGTGTCTCGTGCACCTGCGTCACGAGCAGCCGCAGGGAGACGGAGTAGCGGGAGCTAACGCTCTCCATCACTTTTATATTTGTCCGAGTTCCGCCGTGACTTCACTGCTCTGTCCTTGACAGGATCACAGACACTGCCAAGGCTTCCAACACTGAGCGGACGGAGGTGGGCTACGAGAGCATGGCCCACTTCATCATTAACACGGAGGATGTGGCCGACATGCTGAGAGGCATCAACTTCCAAACAGGTAACGGCTTCACAGCTATGACGACACCATCTTTGTCACAAATACATTCATGTTTATTTGCGTCTGCAAGTTGAAGTATATTTAGGAAATGAAGCAAGTACTTTTGTTGCAGGTGAAGATGTGGAAGACCGCGGTGATGAAGCCCCTGAAGACCCGACCACCTCACTTGGTCAGACTGGTGAATCAGGGAGATGCATATAACTTATTTTTAAACCCAAGGTTAGTTTCAAAGAGGATGTTTCCTCAAAGGACGGTTGACCCCAAAATGAAAATTAATTTAGTCACCCTAATGTTGTTCCAAATCTGTCTGTCTTCTGTAGAATCAAACACTAATGGAGCCCAGTGACTTCCAGTGTATAGACCCCCCCCCACCCCAGACATTTCTGAAAATATCTTTTTTTTTAATGTTACATAGAAGAAACCAATTCGGGTTTAGACTTTTCTTTGTACTTCTTTACACGTTCTAACTTTTATTTATGTACATGATGGTCTGAAAACTTTCTAGAAAGCCTGCTGTATCATATTTGATACACCAATTTCTAAGTCCTCTAAATGATCCATACTTTGTCTTATTGTACACAATCTATTACACACCTTCTGTTATGTTTATACATTTTTAGCAAATAAAAGGCATTTTAGTATAATTCTGAAAACGTCCACCTTCTGATAGATGTGTCTTTTTGCTGTACGATATTACTGTGACATCTACTGATTTTTATAAAGTAAGAATAATTTGAATATTTAAAAAAAACTTACTGGACTGAAGCAAGTAGGTTTACTTGATTATACACGCGTCATTTCTTTTTTTAGAAAAATCATGTTAAAATGTGAGTATCAAAAATGATGCATCAGGATTTTGAGTAAGGTTTATATTTGCAAATCTCTCAATCATCATGGTGTTATATTATATGTTGTGCTCCCCACAATACAAACTACAGAGCTTTGATCATAAAATTAAACATCTTACAAAAACATTATTGGGAGATATAAAGTAATGACTGATTTATATACATTTTATGCAAGTAGTCTGTTATTCTGTTTTGAAAATCTTATTGATTTACATAACAAGCTATCAGAATTTTGACTTACTTTTTAGCCATATAAATATCAGCAACAGCACCAAATTGCATATTTTTGCTCAGTTTGGGCTTCACCCTTTTTAATCCTCAAGTATGAGCTCTATATTCTCCTATATCTTATTATTATATGATGCATAAAAAGCCTTATGTATCAAATATACATAAACAAACCTTTTTAATTAAAAAAATATTATTTCATGTGTTACTTTACAGGGTTAAACTATTACTGTGCAGACGTCCCATCCTGATGACGTGATGGTTCTTGCCAATCATATGGCTTTAGTGAACTAGAGTGCATAAGCAGACTAATTAGACTTCAAATGGACTGCATTTGATGTGATTTATTATTTAGTTAGTTCAATAGTTAGTCATTTTGGAAGCTCAACAGCCCCTGATCACCATTCACTTTCATTATGTATAGTTTTTGTTTATCTTCGTAATGAAGTAAGTCATATTTGGGACAACATGTGGGCGAGTAAACATACAAAACTTACTAACAAAGGTGTAAAAGTTGTTTCTAAGAGGCATACTACAAATGGCTTAACTTGGAAAATAGCATTTGCTCAAAAGACATTTCCTGTTCTTTGAACGGTGGGTATCCTGTCTTGCAGGGGCATCCCCACCTGTGCATGCTTTCTTTAAATAACCATTCCTTTTACTTAATTTTAAAGGTCAGAAACCTCAGGTAATCAGGGCAGCGTAGGCCAGGACAGCATGCAGCTTTCTCTCTGGTCCTTTACTGATCTGATAGGACCGTGTGTCCGTACAGTAAGAGCAGTATTGAGAACAGGGCTAAATCGCAGTGGCAGGGCCTCGGCTTCCGACGGTCCATCCGCCCCCACCTGTGCTCGAGCCGTGAGTCTACATCCACCCATTACTTAATAACCGCTCGTCTCTCTGCAGCCAGCTAGGATATATGGCAGTGCAGATATATGACATGTGCTCACAGACGCTGACCTTGTCACTCATGCTGTCAGCCCACTTATCAATTCATGGAGGGAAAGAGAGCGAGAGAGTCATTTGGTGAAGCAGCGTTCGGTCTGGGTATGTGCTCAACAACTCCACACATGGAGCGCTTCCACTCGGAATGAGGATAGATCTTATTTTGAGGACGTGGTGCGTCACAAGCTGACGTACCGGCCTTCGCGTAATTTAAAGCTGTAATTCTTCCTAAAATAAGAGGATTTTTTTGGGGTGTCAGAAGCAGGATGGAGAGCCAGTCTGCGGGATGAGATGCGACTTGTTTAACAGTTACTATCATTTTGAGTTTTCTTTCTTTGTTTTATGCTTAAATGGCTTTAGATATGAAAAACAAACAGTTTACGTAACATTCAGTTTTACACAATGGCACTTCCTAAGAAATGAGTGTTCTGTCAACATACATTCTTGCAAATGCAAAGCACACACTGTCCTCTCCCACTTGCCCCATTTATGACTAAAATAGACTCGGTGAAAGTGGAAGATTATAAAAGACTTAACTCATATATTTTATTTTTCATTTCTAGGGTATTTCCTGTGCTGATTTAAGAGAGTCTGTAAGGAGGAGGTTTTCTTTAATCCTTTCAACATGGCAAGAGCTTCTTTCATCTGGCATTTTGTGGTCCTAAAACTCTGAGCTATAGTTCAGTAAGAGGAATTACAAATTTCTTCATAGCTTCAACATCCTGGATGTTTAAAACTGTTTATGATGCTATTTTTGTTCTTTTTTTTTTTTTCTTAAAATGAGCTGAGAACCTAGGAAATCAGACAACATTTGTGTTTTGTCCAAATATATATATATACATATACGCAAATTACCATTCAAAGGGATCAGTCTTTTTTTTTTTCAAGCATAAGTCTCTTATGCTCCTGGTAAAATGGTAGTATTGTGAAATATTACAGTTTAGAAATAATTTTCTATTTTAATATCTTTTAAAGTGGAATTTAAATAGCATTATATAAGTATATAAATAGAAAAACTGAATTTAATCTTTATTTCAGAATAGAAAGTTAGATTGTTTTTTTCAATGTAAAAGTGTTTAATAAAAGTATTTAATGCTTCCTTGCTGAATATATTTAAAATTATATTTTTAGCAAATAAAATCTACCTAAAATCTTATACATCAAACTTTGAATGGTAGTGTATATACATATATATTTGGACAACCCAGATGTTTCATTTTTTTTTTTTTTTTTTGCAATTTGTTTGTTTGTAGCTTTATAGTATATTTTTCCACTTTCAAATAAAGATGCTTCATATTTTCATTAAAAGTGGTGAATGATTTGTATGACATACACGGGTTAATAATTCTACATTTGTCTATGAACACACTCAACCTTAAGATGTCTTATTTAAAACTAATGATAAATCCATACCTAGATCAACTAGTAGAATCACATGTAAAAATGCTTTTTGGATGAATACTGTTACAACCCTTCAGTTCATTACATGCATGTAACATTTCAAAATAATGTACAGCAATTTCCATAGTGGCATCTCACCTGTTACTCACCACTTGTGTTTTTATGCTCTGTGTGACGTTAATGCCAGTGTAAATGTCAATGATGCTGGCTTCCTATAAACCTGTGTCTGCTGTGATCATTAGCACTTTTAATGGGTGATAATGAGGTTTACATGTTTGCAGTTACTTGTAAAAGGCATGTACTCTCATTTATTTCTGCAGATTCATGTTCAAAATACAAAGTCATGTTTGCATTTAGGTGCAATATAATATGTAATTTACATAATGATAAGCAATATACAATGTACAGTATATCTCAAGCACTTTGTAATATTGTCCAACATTATTGTCACAAAACGTGGGTAAGCCTCTTGGTTGAAGTGCTACAGATCATTGTTTCCCACCATGTGAGGAGAACATACTTTTGCACTTAGTATACAGTGAGCATATGGCATTATGTGTGTGGTAAATATTAGTAATATTACCAAAGTGTAGCATTTTATGTCATGAGAACACTCCCTTTGGCAAAGTGCGAGGATGCAACCAAACCAGCCGAACAGAAATGACTTTTTACAATGGCCTTCTTTTACTTCATTGAGAATAACTCAAGACTAATAAGCAGGATTTGTAATGGTTTAGTAATATTTCTTCCATTTATACACATTTGAAAAACAAAGGTTCCAAAAGTGGGGTTTCACAAACATGCCTTAGAAGAACCTTTCAGTGAACAGTTCTAAAAAGAACCTTTTCAATCTTAGTGTGAAGAGCACTTTAATCATCTAAAGAACCACTAGAAAGGTTCCATGGATGTTAAACGTTCTTCATGGACCCACAGATGCCAATTAAGAACCTTTGTTTTTAAAGAATGCAACTCTAAATAGGAGGCCAATAACTGTAAACACTCAAAGGACACAAGTTAATTGTAGATTGATTGGTTTCTCGATTTGGTTACATGTGAACCACCCTGACTGATCATTTGCCGTGGGCAGCGTTTTGAGGTCCTGGTAGATCTGTTGTGTGACTCTTGCATGTGGTTCCTGGTTCTGAAATGGTCCAGAGGTGATGGAGACAGCAGCAGGTCACCAGAAGCTCTGCTGGTGAACAGATAGATGCCACTCTTAAAAATAAAGGTTCCACATAACCCTGATGCCACACGTGAGCCTTTTAGAATAACTTTTTTACTGTTGTTTTTCATGTTGGAATGCAAAAACCAACAGCCTGATCTGAAGAACCTTTTTTTAATCTCCAAAGAACCTCAGCCAACTCAACAACGAGAAGGAGGTTCTTTGCAGTGGCAAGGAACCACTGAAGAACCTTTATTTCTAAGAGTGCGGGTCAGCAGGAGGCATCGGTGAATGTCATATGCTTAAGCGAGAGTTTGGGGGTGTGAAAGAGTGCATTGAGCTTGTTCTTTACTCGCCGATTGAAAGCATCATCATGGAGCTACAGCTACTTCCCAACCTCATCTAGATATTTGCGGTTCAGTCCCGCCTGTTCCCTTTGATTCTCGTTTCGCGCCATTTCGATCATGTTTCTCAGCAGGTGGAAGGTGAGGTCGATGGAGATCGGAGGATCGTCGTTCCGTTTGGAAAACTCCGTGAGCTCCTCTAAGCTGTTGTCCTCGTGAGGAGAGTGCAGCTGCGCCGTGGGGAAGTGCGGGAGATGCAGGACACCGCCTGCCTTCTGCGCTCCGAGGTTTCTTTGCAAATACTGAAGGAGTTTTTCGCCCACGAGGTAGGACATGGCGCCGTCTCCTGCCCCGTTTAACAGCACGTCGTCTAGCTGGCTGTTCATGAGGCTGAGGTCGCGGGGTCGACAGGTGCTCAGCGGGATGTGGGTGGTCAGTAAGACTGAAGTTAACAGCAGGACCAAAGGGACGGGCTTCATGCTGGACACAGGTGCGCGCTTCCTGAGGGAAACAGCCAGGTGTGTTACTACAGCGGCGCGCGTCCACACCAAACCAAAGGTTTAGTACACAACTACACTGCAAAAGTTTATGTTAAGTGTTCATTTAAAATACAAATTTGAGATTACGAAATAATTTATTTTTATATTTTGTAAAATCAAAAAAAAAATGTATAAGTTTATATAGGCTACAGGCCTAGTGCTGATATAAATGACAAAATTCAGATGACACTTTTTAAATTAAGTATACAAAAAATTAGTCGCCTACATATAGTTAGTAGTTTGGTATATACAGTATTTATTTAGTAAACAAATATAAAAGTGCTAATAAAAATGACAAAATTGACATTATGAAATGTGTTGTTTTAGTATATTTTTGTTAAATTAAGTAAAAGCTATTAAATGTGTAATATAAGTGTTTTTTAAATCATGTATATAAATAAAAAGTATCCTAAATGTATTGTTAGTAGCCTAAATATTACCAAATAGTTCTAATATAAATTGCAAAACTGAGAAAAAAGTGATGTATATTTTTAAGTATATAAATTAAAACTTTATATAAAAGTGCTAATATAAATTTACAGGAATTTAAAATCGTATTTTGATTTATTTATAAGTACAAGTATAAATTATAAAATTAATAAACAATTATTTTTCAAATTATTAATATTACTTACAAAATTAAGAGTTGGCTATTTAATTGAACATTAATGTACATAGAAAATAGAATTTTATGTGCAATATTAAATTATTGATATAAAATAATGTCAATATATATAAATCGTACATCAACTAAAATCGCTGGTAAGTTAAAAGATTTTGCATCTGAATGTATAAAGCAAATAAACATTAAATACATGACTGAATAAAAGTAAAACACAAACATGATCACTGTTCTACAGTTAAATAATTATAATAGTCATGCCACTATCGTAATAAATTACATTTTTTAAAAATAAAAATGCGTAAAAATAAACAACTGAATTAATACATATCTACTTTAATAGCTACATAAACCGAATCTTGAAATCAGACGCCATGTTCTCCTGACTGAACAATCAGCTCACTCAATGAACAATAATGACAATATCTACACATGCTGTACAATATCAATACAAAACCTCATGCTCGCAGCTAAGCTTGAATGGCCTCAGTCAAGAAGTTGAAGGCAAGTCATATAAGGTAACTTACTCGGTCGTCTTCTGTTGCTTCAAAAGTACTTGTAATGAAGAGTGTTTGCAGACAGAGGAGTGGAGCTCCTGGAGCTCAATGGTTATATACATCACACACCGCTCCATTGACGTCAGTCGAGCTGCATAAACTGCTTGTAAATGAGGCAATTCTGAACTGAAACGAAGAATGGAGTAAAGAAGCTGTATCCGAAGGACAGAGTGAGACGTTTCTTTATCTCTCCAAAGTTTTCAATTAGAAAACATCATCTTGATGTTGTTGCAAAGTCATAAACTTGCGTTCAAAGACGATATATCCAAAGTTGTAACGGACAGGTAATCACTTAATGTTATTTATTGGTCCTCTGACTGTTAAATTACTTGTCTTTTTGTTTAGTTTTTTTTTAAATGCACCTGAGCAAAACGAGCTAAGGAGCCGCTGTCGTGATGGATTTCTGCATGGCTGCTCATCTGTGGTCTGGAGGAGAGCAGAAGCGCGACGGGGACACGAAAGCCTCCGTCTCTGTCCAAGGTGCTGAAATTCGTCAAGACGCAACCAGACATCATTCATTGGCTGGCTCTATATACAATAATGGGAACTGTAAATGTTGTGCATACATTTTTATTAAATTATTTCTGTTTCATATCTTACACTTTAATATGGCTGTGGTTTGTTATTAGGTAGTACACACAATTTTTATTTTTTGAAAATAATCTGCCTAGAATTAAAGTATATGAGCTAAATTCACAGTATTAGAAGTGCATTTGAGACCTTCAAGTTGTAATACTGACATTAATATTAGTAAAAACACACCATGTCATGGAGTCATGAATTAAAATGCTTTCTGACTGTAAATTATAACATGTTTTCAAGAGTGGCTGAGCAAAATGCATTCAACAGCCAGATGCAGAGGTTTAGTCACTGTTGACGATTGTTTCTGGCTAGCCGTCAATTCCCCGGAGTGACGAAGCATTAGCTGGACATGCTTAGATATTTATATAAGCCTGACACGCTCTCAGAGGAAAATCCTAAACATGGCTTTACCTTCCTGCTCAGTGTTAAGAAACAAATATATAATAGCAGTTGGTGTGATTTGATTTTTTTTTTGGAAGGATGACAGTTAGCAGATACACCACTAGTTATCCAGTGACAGCTTTGTCCAGTCAAAGAGCTGATCTGCAGACTGAAGCTGTGAATTGCAGTCAAGCTGAGGAACAGCTACCCTACATCCTATTGGCAAGGGCAACAAAGGGCAGTCTATTGGTTCAACACTGCTAGAAAAAAAAAATATAAATTCAGCCAAAGATTTCAATATCAGCTGTTTCCTTTGAAATCTAAACCATCTACACCAATTTCACCCATAGTACATAAATGTGCTAAAGTACATGACATAAGGATAAGTTAATAATGGGTTAACAAGATTCAGACATAGAAATTGAAAAATAATACATATTTGATAGATTAGATTTAGATAAAATATTTCCAAGAGATTCAGGTATGAGTGATGTTTTTATGACGGACATAGGGCCTAGATTATGGAAAGGCTTGCCACTTGAAATTAGTCACTACTTATAAATCTAGTTTTAAAGCTTGGTTGTAAACATTTCTATTCTTTGGCTTTTAATTTAGAGTGTTGATGTCTTGCATGTTGTTTTAACGTGATGCATTATTTTAAAATATTTTTTATGTCCTTTAAATTTTTCATGATGTTTCAGTACTTGAAGTATTTGTAAAATGCATTCAAAATAAAGGGAATGAATGGTCTGGCATCTTTGAAGGATGCATTTTATACACATTATTGTATTGTGTTAATCAATGCAATGCCCTAGTAGAAGATGTAACGCCCATAACTTTACTTCTGTCACTCACATGTACCTGAACTTAATTAGTGACCACAGAAGACACCAAAAATGACTCAAAATACAGACACATCCTGTAACAAACAGGCCTGCTGTTTTTAGTGAGCAACACACCATAATTCACCATCTAAACACTGGTAAATACAGGCATATAAATCAAATGTATAGAATTCTTTACAGACTCTATAATCACAAATATTACAATAGCGTTAATTGCAAAGGTTAATAAAATGTCAGAGGTCTGAATTATGTTATTGTCAGCTTTGACCTTTGTTGTGCAAACTTCATCTGTAAGCTTTGTGCGCCTATGTGTGAGTCTGTTACTACATTTAGGGAGTAGTCAATCTGGAACATCTCATTACATCTTGTTGGCTTTCCAGGAAAGATAAGAGTTCCAGGCAACAGCCACGATCTGAACAACAGCCAATCTGAAAAACACAAGCATGAATATATTACTGTATTAGAAGTCATTTATTTAAAATGAATGTGACCAAATGCAAATATCACATTCATGTCTTAAAAAATAAATACAGAAAACAATACAAATCCAGATGGTTTCCAGGTGTGTGCGTGTGTGTATAGATATAGATACAGATAGACAGACTGACTCTAGTTGTTAATCCCAGCGTGGAAGTTCAGGTGCCAGAAAGCAGTAGCATCAAACAACACGCAAACAAAACTCCCAATAGTCAAAATGAAAACGAGAGCCTAATTAAAAAGATTTCAAAAGTTTCTCAGCTTTGTTCCCTTTAATAAGCTTTCATAATGCTGCTGTGCCACACACTGTGTTGCAGACCGTCGTCCTGTCCGTTCTTTTCCCAGTGACACCCTTAAATCTCCAGCGCTGCTGGATTAGTGCCCTGCTGCAATGGATGCATTATCATCTTCAATGAGCACTTGACTTTTGAGGCTAAAAAGGGTGGTTTTTAAAACCAGAGCTTTACCTGTGGTGGAGAGGGATGAAATAAAAATTGGCGATCTGCACCGGAGGCCAAAGCTGGAGAAATGAAGAGACGTTGTATTAAATAGAACATTAATGAATGAACTGGAGGAAGAAAAAGAAAAGTGTCAAACACAGCAGGAAAACACTTACATAGTAATTGGAGATCAAGGCATCCATGTAGTCCTATTGAGATGTGGAAAATGCAGAGTAAATATTATTCATTTTCAATAAGAATAATAATTTAATGAATATTATTTTTTTATATTAAGCCACAGAACACATTTTATTCGGTATAAAAATGTTAGTTCTAATGAATTATTTTCAGGCAAAGTTTCATAACTAGTCATTGAACTGAACATAAAGAAATATATGAAGTGTTTCTGACCCTGCTGCTTGTTCCTATCCAATGTTCCTTGTAATATTTTGAGCAAATTGACATTTCTTCCAGCATAAGCTGAAGGACTATGTGAGTACCTTAATACCAAATTTTGATTCATATAATTTCCATGTAATTAAAATGAATCAAGCTGTTGCAAAGACCTATATCAGAACCATGCAGTCGCTTTTACAGATCTGTGGAAGGAACCTACCAGAACAAAAGAAATACCCCTGTATTATATTATTTACTTTCTAGTCATCAAAGAATCCTGAAAAAATGTACATGGTTCACAAAAATATTAAGAAACATAACTGCTTTCAACATTAAAGCTTGGAGTAATAGCTACTGAAAATTCTGACATCAAAGGAATAAATTACATTTTGAAATAAAATAGAAAACAGCTACTTTAAATTGTAATATTTTACAATATTACTGTTTTAATGGCATCATTTATATTTTAACGCAGCCTTGGTGAGCATTAGAGGCTTCTTTAAATTTTTATATATATATATATATATATATATATATATATATATAAATTATAATATAATAATGTGTGTGTAATATAAGTAATATACTGTGTGTGTGTGTACTTTGCATAATTATAAGTATATATAAATACACACCCACATAGATGTATATATTTAAGAAATATATGTAGTATACATTTATATTTATGTATAATATACAACATATAAATATGAATATATAGACACACACAAGCACGTAAAGATTTCATAAAGATATAAAGGTATGTTTTTTGTGGTTTATATAAAATGTGTTCACTCTGAGTGGTTACAAGTTCTTTTTTCCTTATCGTTTAAAGCTGCTGTTAATCAGACACAAAAGAGCTTGTTACCTGTTCATTCATGCTTTCATCATGTCATGACTAATGATGCTGGTACCTAAACCCAGCCTAAAGGGCTCCACTCAGACAGAGAGCGTGTGCTGTAAAAGTTCCACAGCTCTGTCCCATTGCATCAAGCGCAAGTCAACACCCTCCTTTCCCTCGTGCCATATAAAAATCAAGTCATCTGGAACACGAGGGCCCTTTCCCTGCTAGTGCCATCTTTTGAAAGGTCAACTTAGTGAGATTGAGTGTGTAAAAGAAGCCAGTATTAGAAACTTGTGCTTTTTCTGTTTGTACTCTTTGCCTTAACAGTTTCTAATTAAGAACGAACAAGGCACCGGCCACCTGAGGTGAAACTACCGCAGGGCCGAGACGTCATTATATTGTTTCTCCTGAGCTTGACGTCACAGGAGTTTAGCCCCTCAGGAACGGAGAACGTTTCATTTTTTTTGGACCGTTTTGAACACACAAAGACACAGAACACAACAGGGATGCTAATATGCTATATCTTTAGAAGTGAGCAACATCAAAGACCAACCAAATCCTGAATGCCCTGGAAGCTGCCCACAGGTAGAAGCTGCGGGCAACTGCTAACAGTAATCAAACCAGAGGTTCAGAACCACCCCGAAGACTTAAATGCAATGACAAATATGACAGTCTCTCTGTTATAGCACCAGGTTATAAAGCATCAAACGGATCATGAGGAGAACAATAATTTGCGGATGAGTTGTTGGTTCTAATCTGGGTTTTTCTGAGAGCTAATGCACACTTAACCTTTCAATCCAATATCAACAGTGAGACGACTCTCCAGACTAACACCTGATGATGGTGATGTTGCACTTGGTGCTATTTGTTAAAGTAGGATAAAGTAGTCAGTGGGGAGATGGCATTTAACCTGACTCCACAGACTCAGTAGAACAGCATTAGTGTTAAAAAAATATAAGGATAAAAGAATAAAACAGAAAACAAAAAGAAAAGAAAGAAACAAAAGAAAAAGAAACAAAAAAGGAAAATAAAAACAGAAAAAAAAAAAAGAAAAAAAAAAAAAAAAATAAAAACAAAAAAAAAAAAAAAAATAAAAAAAAAAATAAAAAAAAATAAAAGAGAATAGAAAAGAGAAGAGAAGAATAAAAAAAGAATGGAGAAAAAAAGAATAGATAAGGAAATAATGTGCAAAAAGAAACAAAGAAAACAAAGAAAAAGAAAGAAGTAAAAAAGAATGAATCAAAAAGAACGTAAAAACTAAAAACAAAAAAGAAAAGAAAGACAAAATGGAAAAAAGAGAAAGGAAACAAAAAGAAAGAGAATGAAAAAACATTAAAAAATACTATTAATGTTTATATAATGGTATTGGCATCATCCATTGAAAAATCCAGATGAGGTGAAGGTCTTTTTTATTTAGCAGCTGCATTTGCTCTAAAGCGACATTCAGTTCACTAAGCCAAGTGCAGTTTCCCTGGAGACACCCTCTGGGTTAAGTGCCTCAGACACAATCAGAATACCGGTTCACACATGAACTGTCCAATTCACAGGCCATTCCAACCCAAGATCAAACCCATGACCTTTCCATTACTCCACCAGAGCTTTAACCACTAAGCTACCACCTAATGAGCCTCAAAACGCTGCCGTTCCAGCAGCAGAGCATCGTTTAGTTCTGTTTTAAAGGGCACTACAGCGAGCAGCATCCGAACTGTGATCTGTCACTCTTGCTCCACCAACTACCTGACCTATAGTCACTATAAACAAAGGTAGACGCCGTCCACAACACGCCAAGGGTCTTAATCAGCACCAGAGGACCTGTTTAAACCAAAAACAGCCCTACTAATAACCAACAGGTACAATAAAGCATCAGAGTGGGATTCTTTAAGTGGAGTCGCAGAGTAGCATCACTAAAGGTGTTTTTAGTGATTGGCTTTCAGCTCGCATTTCTTCTGTTTGGCTTAATGAGCACATTTATCATTAGCTTTCCGTCTTTTCTGACATTTAGGTGACTGACCTTTCAGTCTCATTTTAACACCGACACCTTTCCTACATAAATAATTGATGGCACCACTCAGAGACAATGCTGCGTCAACCGTTGTTCCTTCAAGCCCATGAGTCACTCCTCGCAGCTCTCCGTCCCTTCATCTCTCCAATCCCGGAAATACCCTCCAATTATGGAGTGCCAATATAAGGGTCAGAAGACAGAAGGCTGGTGTGAGAGTGGACTTTCAGGACAACTGATGGAGTTTCAATATATGTACTTTGGTAGCAAGGGCACTTTTACACCTTTATGCCTGAAAATATAAGAATCTTTGGTAACCCTTACTTAAAAGAAGGGTTATTAAATGGTATAATGCATTATTATTATTCATAATGTGCATTGTAATAAATTATATCTTGTCATAAATAATTATAACCAAATTTAAAATGCACAGTTTAACAATGAATTGATAAGTTTTATAATGCATTAACTGTGGTTACAATTATTATGAGTACACTGCATTATAAGGTGCATTACACAACATAATTAATGCTTTAAAATGTAACTTAAATCGCTCTTTGGGAGAACTTTTGGTGTTTAATAGTGATTTTACATTAATAAGAATTATTGTTATTTTATTTCACGTTTACATTTAGCAGATGCATTTATCCAAAGCAACTTACAAATGAGGACAATCAAAGAAGCAATCAAAACCAACAAAAGAGCAATAATACAGTATGTAAGTGCTGTGACAAGTCTCAGTTAGCCTAACATAGTACGCAAGGTTTTTTATGTAATAAAAAGAAAACAAGTACATAGAAAATAAAAAAGAATAGGCAACACTAGCATTAGAGGGTCTTTTTTTAATAAAAACAGAACAAATCAAAAGAAAAGAAAAAGAATAAAGAATTCTAGTGTTCTAGTGTCATTTGATTGATTAATAAAAAGAAAACAAGTAGTTAGGACAGAAATAGAATAGAGAGTGCAAGTGTTAGAGCGTCAAGTGTTTTGTTATAAAACAATAATAATTAATATGACAAAATATTGAATATTTTATCTCATATATTATATTTTATATTTTTATTAATTAATTAGTATATTGAGTATTCTGTATTTAATAGTGATTTTTATTATTTTATATTCTATTTGTATTTTTTATATCAATGCTGGAGGAAGAAAAAAGAAAACAATTATTATAATAAATATAATTAATATAATAAAGTTGTAGTCATTCCAATAAAAGGCTAAATTAGCATTTTCTTTTTAGGTTTTGTGAAAAACTTTCATTTTGTTGCATTTTAATACTTGTTTTTTATGTTATGTCATTTTAATACTTGTTTTTTATGTTATCACAATGCTTGTATTTAATTCAGGTTTGTGATGAAAACTAACCCTCTTGAGTTTGGTCACATTCTGTTCCACAGTCAGTCCATTGAGCGCTCCGGATATTCCCAGAAAAGCACCCAAGAAACACGGAGCAAAGCACACCTGTGGAAATACAAAGATCTGATTAGAACACATATCTACTTTATAAAAACCTTCTCATTCATTTTTATTTGACATGTAAATGTATATGATGAATCAAGCTTAATGTTCATAATATTACCATTATACATCTAATCCAGCCTAATTTTTAATTTATAGACTACTGCCTCACATATTCACATCTGATGAAATATACATAGCACATGTTGAAAGCTATCAAGGACACAATAAGAGACTGATGCATCCATTTATTATTAGCACACTAGATCACTGGAATCCCTTCCTGTGTGGTTTTCCACAGGACATCCCAAAAAGATTTATTGCAGAAACCAATCAAAAATGTGTCAAGCAAGACTAAAAACAGCCCCTTTGATTTTCCTTTGAAATAGTGATTTTATTAAGTTTAATTGGCAATTTTTTTTAGTGTCTTTGATACAGCGTAATTATACATACTCAAACTAAATAAAATAAACTAAATACATAAAAATAATACACTAAAACTGCTACTATTACTATATTAATTACACGTAATGTATAACAAGGATGCATAATTTATTGTTATTACTATTGTAAGTACATGTAGTATTACCACATTTTGGTGTGGAAAAATACCTTGGGAATGCATGTAAAGTGGTATAAGGAGTGAAATAAAGCTGCGAACATGCCAACAGTACCTGCCACTTGACTGTGGGAATCTTTTTTGTAAAATACTATGAATCAATCATGCTTAATAGCTAATTGAAATATTCACTTACTCAATAACATCTGAGGACCTCTTTAAGGTTTAAACAGCTGTTGTAAGCCTCTCAATAAAACAAAATTAAATTCCTACAGACGAAAGCAACCACACACACAACTTGTCGCTGGCCGAACTGGCTTTTAGAAATTTAGAAAGTGGGTCTCTAAAAATAGCCCTAGAATCTCTTTACTGAATAAATGTGGGAGAGCAGGCTGGCGTTGGAAGCGCTGTTGTTTGGGTGTAATCCGGTGATGGGGAGAGGGCCTGTCTTGCATGCCTTTGTCCGCTTCATCCTGTACATTCATTCCACCAATCATGTAAACAATGACTTATGCAAACACTCATTTGTTTGACTGCCTAACAAAGGATGGATTACTTGACATGCATGAAGGGAGAGCTTGGATGGGATACCCAAAATGGATAAAGCATGTAACAACAGCAATAAATAGAAGCTCCTAAAGCACATGACATGTGTCTGCATACTCAACAAAGACATGACAGTCAGCTCTAGGGACAACATTCCATGTCTGTTTTTATAACTAAAGATATTTTAAAACATATCAAATATTGAGGTCTGACTTTATTTTTGGTGTTTCGTATTAATTTTATTAATACTGATGTTGAGAGATGATGTGATGCGAAGAAGAGGGAGAACAGTATGGGAAAATGACGCAGGCCAGGTTTTAACTATATTTTTAATGAAATCCGAGAGCTTTCTGACCCTGCATCGGAACTACCACGTTCAAGGCCCAGAAAGGTAGTAAGGACATCATTAAAATAGTATATGTGGCATCAGAGGTTCAACCGTAATTTTATGAAGCTACAAGAATACTTTTTGTGTGCAAAGAAAACAAAAAGAACAACTTTATTCAACAGAATCAAACTGTTGTATAAATGCAACATCACACTCATATAGACGTGAGAAATGGCTGTATATCAGCACGCTGTGATTAGCTACGGCTGATATACAGCCTTATCTCATGTCTATTCATGTGATATTGCTCATATCTATTGGATTCTTTCGGGGATTGTGTATGTATAAAAATATAATAAATTTAAAAGTGTATAAATGTGTCTTATAATACACATATGCACTAATTCTGAAAAAAAATACCATGTACTTCTCTCTCTCACTCACTCACACACACACATACACACACACACAAACAATTACTGCAATACAATGCATATATGCTTACCTGATCAACAAGCATTTTCTTCAGAGCTGCACCACCAGTACCACCAGTAACAAGTTTGTCCAGCACCTTGTACCATCCACCGACCACTGGACCCTTCAAAACACAGAAAACTTCACTAAACTCACCTCACATGTGTAGCACTTCAAACACTTCAGTAAACAACACTTTAGTAAACAATCATGAACACGAGCCCAGAATATTGAGGCCGTGCCAGTGGTTTCATTTGTTCATGACGTGATTATGAAAACAGCGGGCTGTAATTAGCTCCAATCCCCTGTGAATTAATGAGCTTTCTTTTTGTTTCCCATTGTGGCAAAAAAAGTCTCCCGGGGGTATTTTAGAAAAAAAAAACAATCAAACAAAGTCTCAAATTATTCATATAGTCAACAGTGACAACTGAATTCTTTGCTAAATCTCTCTTTTAATGCAATTATAATTTGCATTTTAGCAGCATCAGTGTAAAATCACCCACCAATGGCAAATTATGCATATGAGCGTCTCTTTAACAAACAGCTATGCACTTGTTTGAGAAGACGCCTGTCATTTTTCTATGTACAGTGAATATATAGCAGCTCTATATTGTCTTTCTGCATTCTTTGCCGTCCTTTTAGCAAAACAAAGGATGCCATGACACATAAAATGATTAATACTGAGCTTCTGCTTAATTTGGTTGATTGGGCAATAAGAACTCAGTTTATAACCCTATACTGCCAACATAAAATAGGTACGTCAGAAATGCAACATAATTATAGCTCAATGGACAGAGAATCTTTCTGAGATTTAATTTGAAGCGATGCAGGACAAATTTCACCTGAAGTTCTGACCTGTTGTTCAGTCTTTTGTTCTAACAGCAGTGAAACAGATGTTACTGCACTAATAATAACAACTAAGGTCTGATGTTTAAAAGGCTGAATCGAGTGTGCTCAGGGTTGTAAAAGCTTTGAATCATACAGGTCATTTGCAGATTAGACCTCAAGTCAATAACAAATAAATAATTCATTAGTGCTTGAGGGGTAAGTAAAAAGCGGGAAGCAAAAAACATCAATCACAATATATCAATTAATGTCAACAACTCAATCACTCTGCTCTGCAACTTCATTACCTGTTCCAACAAATGACACCCTACACACATGATCTGTGATGGTCATAACACAACAGGCCTTTAAACATCTGTATTCTCTGATATTTTGCATCTTTTTTTTTCTATTTTGCCTTTTTGAAGTTTTATTTTATTTATAAGTATTATTATCCAGTGTAAAGCAAAGAGCCAAGGGTCCGCTGGTTGACATGGGGAGTTGCTAAAACCTAATCTGATTTAATCTGCGTAAAAAAAAGTTGTTTTCAATCCTAGGTTGAAATATCGAAATATCGAATCTCATGATTTGCACAAGTGTGCAAGGTTTTTGTGGCTTAAAATCTTTTACATTGTCATACAGCGTTAAAAAAAGAATAAAAATGAAATAAAAATTCAGGATGCATCAGTGATCAAAATGACAGAAAATAAATTTATAATTTACAAAAAAATTTTTTTTCAAATAAATGCTATTCTTTTGAGCTTTCTATTCATCCCCCTGGAAAATGTATAAAAAATTTGTTAATAATAAGATATTGTTGTTGAGCATCAGATCAGCATATTAGAATGATTTCTGAAGGATCATGTACTGAAGACTGGAGTAATAAAGCGGATTCAAATTCAGCTTTGCCATCACAGTAAAAAATTACCTTTTAAAATATATACAAATATTAAGTTTTAAATTGTAATAATATTTTGCAATATTTACTGTATTTGTGATCATAGAAAATGCATCCTTGTTGAGCATACGAGGCTTCTCTCAAAAACATTCAAAATCTTACCAACCTCAAACTTTTGAACAATACAGTATATCAGATAACTGTGTCGGAGAGGCATGTAATAAGACAACTGAAAGAGTATAAAAATAAAAAACAATCACAATTTTATAACAAATATGGTGATTTTTGGTCTGTCAGAATATTTACAAAATCTTAATTTAATTTTCAAAGAATGACACCCATGGAGACCTTCAGAGTTTAAACTCTCTTGGTCCTATATTTAAATTACATCAGTACGATGTAACAATGCTGGAAGATCTCAAGAGAAACTCATATGCAAATGCAACAGTATCACAGGAGACTTACGACAAAGAAGAACCCAATGCTCATCATCTTGGCAGTGCGTCTCATGCTGTGATTGGCCAGTCCACGGCGCTCAATCAGCTGCTGGGAGATGACATCACCCACACCCACCAGAGAGCCTGGAAGAGAGGGAGTAAAAATGAGGGAGGGAGAGGTGCCAGTCGGGCATCTGTTTGCCCCCACTGCCCAGCATGAAGACCCACACACAGGTAACCACGCCAGGGGCAACTGACAGGAAACGCTCACTCAGATATCTACTGACTGAGAGATGAGATGTGCCATATGAGGTCTTGGGTTGATCTACTCTAAGTTAGTATAACAAATATTGACTCTGTGACCTTGATGCTATCAATCACACTACCTTTCCAAATTTTTTTTTTAAATTAGCACTATTATTCAGAAAAAAATGCAAGTAAACAAAAATCACAGGAAAGACATTTATGACATTTGCAAAAGATTTTCAAGTAAATGCTGTTCTGATTTTTCAAGGAATATCAAGGAAGTATCAAAGAATGAAAACAAAAATAAATAGCACTAATGTTTTCAACATAGATAACAATAAGAAATGGTTCTTGAGCACTAAATCAGCGTATTAGAATGATTTCTGAAGGACCATGTGACATTAAAGACTGTAGAAATGTTTGCTGGAAATTCAGCTTTACCTTCACAGCAATACATTTTGAAACGTATTCAAAAGTTATTTTAAATTATAATAAAATTCCACAATATTACCTTGATGTACACAAAAGACTTAAGATATTAGAAAACATTAAAAATATCTTAAAGATTCCAAATTTTGTATGGTGTTTTGTATTCTTTAATTGTTTTTCTTCAATTCTTCTACAATGTTTCAAACACTTATTCATTACAACATTTGTAAAAACAACAGCAGAGGACTCAAAGACTTTAAGAAAGACTTTAAGAAATCCATCTAGTCACCCCACAATGACCTTTAAATGTCACATTGTAAATTTCACATTGCGTTGAGACCCCCTTATGAACACCACAGGGGGCTGTTTCCTAATAGCAGGGACAGATGTTACCCTGTAAAACACGATTAGTCAGACAAGCCATGCAACACATTTCTGAGAACACAATGGAAACATTTTAAGGTAGAAAGTACAACCAAACTCTTATTCATTCATCAAAACCAGTTTCAAATGTTTCATGATGCGCCTTGACAGAGATGCAAGGTATATTTAAAAATATCATTGCATCATATAAAGCACATTTGAAGCAAAACATTTTTTGATAGGCAAAACAGCTTAATTGTTTTATTTACATTTTTCATAAGTTCCAAATCTATTAATTTTGATAGTCCAACATTTAATCACATAATTAGACATGTATTTAAAGTACCAAACTATAGCAAAAGTGAAAAATAAAAGCATTCTGCAAAAAAAAAAAAACAACACAAAATTATCAAAAAAGCAAACCCTGCGTGCACTTTTGCCTCACTGACACCACATACTTTCCCTCTTTACACACCAATTTGAAAAGCCTTCAGTCTTCTAGCACTGTACACTGGCACTATGAATAAATCCATGTATAAATTAATCTCAGTGTTTAAACAATTAAACCAAGAGAGACCTGCCAACACCCTAGAGTTTGAAAGTGTGTGCGCAAGAATGTGCTTGTGTGTTCATCCTTTCATCCTTGAGGAAACACTGAATGAACAGAAGCTGTTGAATATGAGTGATGGAAAGCTTTAGATAGACTGCAGCTCATCACTTGAGCGCGCGCGCGCACACGCACACACACACACACACACACACACACACACACACACAGTCTGCCAATCACATTGACAGAGCTGTTTCCTCCCAACTGCTGGAAATGTCACAGGTCTCCTTTCTCTTCACACACATTTCGATCGTCTGCAGTCAAAGCTGTAAGGGCAGCAGATAGAGCCATGCATTATGCATGTGTGCATAAACAGAGAGCTCACTGGATATTGACATGTATCGGAAACCTAAAATGAATACAAACCTCAATAAAACAAACCAAAACCAATGGAACTCATCACAAAGGAGATTTCTTTCATTTTTTTCTTTACTGTCCTGTGAGGACCCTTTTTACATTTGCTTTCATCTTAAAAGCCATGCAAAACAGGCATGTTAAAGTTATATTCGAGGTCTCGGATTTCATTGATCAAGAAAACAGCATTTTCAAAGGAAAAAATTCCATATCTATATTCACACAGAGGAGATGATAATGAAGAAACCATAAAAACCCATCATTCAAATATTATTACATTTTAAAAACAACAACCCAAACTAAAAGCGGAATAATCATAAACAGTTTCGATATTTGTTAAAGAAAAAAATAATTCATCAATTTTAACACAACATACATACCACTAGGTAATGAAGTTGTTTTAAAAGTTCAAACATTACTTAATCTCATTAGTAAAAAATGATGGGCATGATATATTTAATAATACTATAGAACCTCAGTCAGGTGAATCAACTTCTGATAAGGGAGCACACTGTTCAAAACACATGGCGAGCTGGACAGAAGCCGCTATTGTACACAGCATGCCATAGCAGGAGGGCGGTGTGAGATGAAATGCCTCGGAGAGGAGGATGCTGGGAACTCTGGTCTCTCTCCAGCAGGTTGTTAATGGGCACAGCGGGGTGATCCACCAACAGAAAGACTGTGTCATGCTCTCACTCAACCCCACACAAACACAGCAGGTGAAGCCTTTTCTGATCTGTGAGAGAAACGCACTGCAGGACTCTCCGATCAAATTTTACAAACTACGACGACTTCTGAGCATCGTCCTTGTGCTTCACCTCAAACACTGACACAGTGACTCAGTGTTATGACATGACTAAGTGTACACAGGCACTGGACTGATGGTACCAGGAGTGGGTTTGTGAGACTAACACTGCTTCGAGATTATCTGTTTCTTCAGAAATACCATTGAGTGCACAGAAAGCCCTGAGTTTCAAACCTGTGAAGTTCAGATTGGATAAATATTTTCTGCATTTCACAGAAGTACAATAGAATGAAAATTACGGATGAACACATTGGTATCAGCCAATATTTACAGGGTTTTAAATGAGCTATTGGAGGCCTCTGTAATCTGAACATATTTTATCAGCATTTCCCCCAATTTAAACAGCATTTTCTTAAAAAAAAGAAAATTTCAGAATTTCCATACTGGTGCGTGCCTATCTATACACTATAAAACTAATGACAATTATATAAAGTAAAGCTTTTTACATTGACAACAGTGTTTCTACATCAACACCCCAGATTTCTAAACACAGGCCGTGTCTGTTACTCATTACGCTTCACCTTGACTGGCTAAATTGCTGGTTCCTTAAAAAAAAAGTGTCTGCAGCCAAATACAGAACTGCCAGCGAGGGAGCCACACATAAAAAAAAATGCAACTGCCTTTAAATTTAGAGGACAGCTGCTTCCTCGCACTTGCCCAAATATCATGGTTTACAAAGGACATTCTGCCTTAACGACAGAGCCCGGCGAAGCAACGTAGCCCCTTTTAAGTGACCTAACCTTTTCATAAAATGTCAAGGAAAGACTAATAATCCAGTATAGCAGACTGGAAAAAGCCAGGAACCTTTGCCATGCTTTTACTGGGTCATCTTATCAAAACAGCACCAGCTTATTGATCATGGTAGGCAGAACCAGACAGACAGGAGGGCAAAGGCTGAGTGAGAGCTAACAGCATGTTGTGAGGTCATAATAAACACTTATGATTTCCACTTCTTGGTTCAACTTGATGTTAACAGGTTGAGAAGCACCGAAGAGTAAACTCTTAAAACATTGGTTAAGAACAGACTGTCCTAAGAAGACACTTTTACATTTGCTTTTATCTTTGGACTCTGAAAACAGGTGGTTAAAAGTTATGTTCTATGTCTCTGATTACAGTGACAATTACAATTTATTCCTGTGATGGCAATGTTGAGTTTCCAACAGTCAATACTGCTATTATCAATGTTGAAAATAGTTGTGCTGCTTAAAGGTATAGTTCACACAAATGAACATTTGCTGGAAATTTACTCACCATCAGTGAATGGGTGCCATCATAATGAGAGTCCAAACAGCTGATAAATACATCATAATAATCTACAAGTAATCAACACAACCATAGTCGATCAATTCACATCTTATGAAGTAAAAAACTGCATATTTGTAATACACAAATTCATTGTTAAGAATCCATTGGTGAACAAAGTGAAAGTGAAAGTCGTGACATTTGTCAAGTATGGTAACCCATACTCGAAATTGGTGCTCTGCATTTAACCCATCCAAGTGCACACACACAGCAGTGAGAAGTGAACACACCGTGAACACACACCCGGAGCAGTGGGCAGCTATATATCCAGCGCCCGGGGAGCAACTGGGGGTTCAGTGCCTTGCTCAAGAGCACTTCAGCCATGGGTACTGAGAGTGAAAGAGAGTGCTGTTCATTAACTCCCTCCACCACCTACAACTCCTGCCAGCACCGAGACTCGAACCTGCGACCTTCTGGTTACAAGTCCAAGTCTTTAACCATTAAGCCACAGCTGCCCCACAAGTGATGTAATGCTAAATTTTCCCAAATCTGTTCTGATAAAGAAACAAACTAATCTACATTTTGGATGATCTGATGGTGAGTAAATTTTCAGTAAATTTTTATTTTTGGGTAAACAATTGCTTTAATATTTTTTGTGGAAACCATGATATATTTTTAGTTATAATTTAATAAATAGAACTTTCAAAAGAACAAAACTTTTTTTTTTCTCCATTTGATATCATCTTTGGACACAAAACCACGAATAATAGGTTCTTAAAAGTTATATTCCATGTCTCTGATTACAATGAACAAGAAAACAGCAGTTCAGAGTAAAAAAACGTGCATTTATCTATATTAACAAAGACGACGACCCCATCAAACCATAAACATGGTTGTTTGTCATTATGCTGTGCCAAATAAAATGCAATTTACCACACACTCAGGTGCAATCTGCCCCGTACCTCGTGCCAACTGGAGTATGGCACTCATCTATGCTAAATGCATCTTGAAATATGCTGATGTCAGCACAATACTTCCCACCGTCTGTCCTTGAGGGAGAGTCTCTGGGGAAGAACAGCCCTGATTGACGCATCTTGCGCTTAGTGAAATTATCTGTGATCAATTTGGCAGGAATCTATCTGTAGCCAGCACGTTCTCCACAGGGACCAGCGGGCAGGGTCTGGCAACCCAACCCATTTAGCTGATGAGACCGGTGTGACATGGCTTACCTGCGTTACAGTAAACACATTCAAGCTTCATTCGTTCAGATTTGCCCTCTTTGGATGACATTGATTTTTTCGGTTCTACATTTAGCTCAGATTATGGGGTTAATGCATCGTTAATGACTTGAAAACGGAAATGTAGCGCCTTCATTCCCTCCATCCATTCATTTATTCATTCGCTCATTAATCTCTTCCTCTTCACATCTCTATCTGTTATAAATAAATCCATTTATCACTTCAACCAAATGCATCAGTTAAAGCTGAAGGATGTAATTTCTGCACCACTAGTGGCAAAAAACAGAATTGCAGAAATAATGGCTACATTCTTATCACCCTGTATTGTGCTGCAAAGTGGATTTCACAGACAATTCATCCATTTTAGTGAGATTACAAATCTTAATGTACTTAATGTAAGTGAATATCACAGGAAGTGGTGAGTTTGACTAAAATAAACTCGGTGAAAAGCTTTTGATTACAGTAATTAATCACAGTTTGCATGCAGTGGGTATAAAGTGTACATTTCTTTTTTTTTTTTTTAAACAAACAATTACAATTATTCAGCAAGAAATAAAATCAGCAAGAAATATTTTTAAATAAATACTGCTCTTTTTAACTTCCTACTCATCAAAGAAAAAAAACTGTCACGCTTTTCATAAAAAAAAACAAGCAGCAAAACTGTTTTCAACATTAATAAAATAGAGATATTTCTTGAGCACCAAAACAGCATATTAAAATGATTTCTGAAGGATCATGCGATACTGAAGACTAAAGTAATGATGCTGAAAATTCAGCTTTGCCATCACAGGAATAAATTACATTGAAAATGAATTAAAGCAATATTATTCACAATATTACTGTTAAAAAAAATTATGAGATAAATTCAGTCTTTGTGTGAGCATAAGTGATTTATTTCCAAAGCATAAAAAAAGACACTAAACTTTTGAATGGTAGTGTATATTAAACACAACAGATGTTTAGCACCCAATTTAGGCCTTTCAAATATGACAAATTATATTAATGAAATATTTCATATTAATTAAATGTATAATAATAAATGACTTTATAATTAAACTTTAAAACAATAACTTTTTAAATAATTTTCAAACAGACAACTCCCCCGTCTGCCATTGATTGGACAAATAGATAGCCCCGCCCTAGACTCACCCCATTGGTTGGAACAGTCAGGATGGTCAAACGACCTACAAATAGTTGCCTCTTTATATTAAACTGTCATATGGAAAAATAGACCCAGTTTAACTTTGGTGAGAAAGAAAAAAAAAAAAAAAACACTTGACCATGACCTTCCAAGTCACTGAAGTTTTTTCACCTTGCCCAGAATGCCAAGTTTTATTGCATTCAATTTATTTGAAGGTAAGATCATGTCCCTTTCTCTGCGAATAAACACTGGTTCACATCACTGAGAAAACATCCAGTTATTATTTAATTTTAAAATAACCCCACTCCCCCTTGTGTAAAGCATCTTGTTGTCTAATATTAAACCTATACCCATAGGGCTAAAGTTTCTATAAATATTCAAATCCTCTTTCTCATGTGGAAAACAAAGGTGATGAATCATAGCTCATGTCTGTAATCTTGATTACATAAACGTGCATCCTCAACTTCTCAGTGACATGAGACCACTGGTGATTTTAAGCATTTCGGCCAAGTTGTCAGTGCCAGTCTAGCCAAGTACTAATTAATCCTAATGCTACAGTTTGCATGACTCACAATACACCCAGCAGCTTGTTTAAGCAGGTTCATTGATTAACAATAAAGTGCATTCTCATTCACTCATGTTGTTAAACAAAGTGAAAAGATTCCCATCAAATGGGTCTGATTAGTCAATGCACAGTAATCCCGCATGAAATTAAAGCTAAAGTGTGTAATTTCAGCCCCACTGGTGTCACCAAACGGAACTGCGAAATTAGTGACTGTTTTCAAATAGATTTCACACTCCCTGTGCCTGCTGTTACTTAGAAAAAAACAACTTGCATTCTGAAAGATCTAGTATCTTTCCATCGTACACTGAACTCTGACCTCTAAAGATAAATGATTCCTCATGATATGAACCAGAGATCATCATATATGTGCAAACAAAAGTCTTCAGCAGAACAACTTGAAACTTTTATTAATATGTTGTTTTGTGCTTCCATCTTCTGGTAGAATGGTGTAATTGCAACAAAAAACAAAAAAAAAAACTAATTTTATTTTCCAAATAAAAACCAAATGTCTTGAGGTGTTCATAATGTGAGCATTCCTGGTTCACTACGAGTTAAAATTTACATTTAATAACATTTAAATCCAAAGCAACATTTAAAATAACCAAAACAATATCCTGAAATAGACTCCCCTCTCAATCTATACTCCCACCCTAAAAAACCACAGTGACAAAGTTCAAGCAAACAGCTAAGCAGACTGTTGCTGAGAAGGGCTTTCCATTGTTTATAAGGCTGATCTATTATTGACGCTCAAAAACAATCTTGCTGTTTAGAAGTGATTGTGCTAACAGGAAAGATAAATATTTAATCAATAGCGTCTGAAATTGAGTTGACCTAAAGGGAAAAAAAAAAAAAAAAAAAAGGACTTAAAAAAAAAAAAAAAAAAAAAAAAAAAAAGTGGTGGAGGACTCAGAGTCGAGGGTGGAGAGACTGTAGCTCTTACCAGCAGTTATGATCTGCACTGTCCATGGACGTTTGGCCATCAGTACTTGATAAGATCTCCAAAGGCCCGCCATGTGACAAAGTCTAAAAAAGACAGGACTATTGAAATAACTTGCACTTAGTTAATGACAGATAAATGGTCAAACATTTTTTTTTTTATGCAACATAATTTTATCAACAAATGCTAATCAATATTTGATCCCAAACTAGTTACTGACTAGTTATTAACCAAGATTTGCTTATAAATCAATAAAATATGAAATGGAAATATTCAGATTTTCTTAAAACTGCCTGTTTTAATGGGAAAAAAATCAGAAAGAGCTTTAAATGCCATGTATGTTTACACTTTTTCATTGAAAAGGTATATTGCATTAAAGAAAAAAAGTAATAAATAAATAATTATTATAAAATAAAATAAAATAAAATATGAAAGGGAAATATTCTCAGATTTTCTGAAAAACAGACTGTTTAAATGGGAGGTAGCAAAATCTGACAGGGTAGCACAAATCAACATCGGCTCATAAAAGTCATTCATTTGGAACTCGCGTTGTACATTTTTGATTCATTAGAAGAATCGGTTCATAAGAGTCATTTAGCGTTGCACTGTATATTTTTCGCTGTCATTGTGGTGATTAGTAGAATCTCTGTCGAATTTTAATAGGTTAAAGGAATAGCTCGCCTTCAGTTGCTGGTCCCCATTGACTTGCATTGTTTTTCTTTTTCCTCCATACTATGGAAGTCAATGGGGACCAGAAGGTCAACTATCCTGATTTTATAAGGTTCGGTTGCACAGTGATGAGAGTCTCGCGCTTTGGATCAAAGGCACGTGCAGTGCGCGTGCCACAAATCATGATGAATTTCCAACTAAAACGTTTTTATGTTTTACATAACCGGATAAGGACAATTCTGTTCCTCACAACGCAGACATACAAGAATGTGTCATCCACTATACATATTTATTTTCCTTTAATTAATCCAATTTCTCGTTGACTTCTCTCAAGTGCCTATAACAAGCTTACGCAACTAAAACTACTTTATTTTATAACTCTTGCACAGTCAGTTTTAACCCGTACGGAGACTAAAGTTAGACAGAAGTGTAGTCCTACCTTGTCACGCAAACAGGAGTGATACAGTGCGTGTTAAAGATGTTGGCGTTGCTGAAATTAAAGCGGTATGACTGCTGCTTTCAAAGACTCCAAAATCAAAAGAGGAAGGGAAGTGACTTCCGAAGATGTGACTGAAGTTTAAACTCATTCAGTCTTGTTTGTACTTTTATCAGGACAACCTGAGAGATGTTTGAGATAATTCATTTAACCCCAAAGTCAACAATATAACACGATGCTTGACGTGGTGTGTGAAGCAGCAAGCAAATGCTTCAAACCCAACGGAATATTTCAAAATAAAAGTCACAATCGAGAATTTATTTAACTATTGGAATTTTTTTAAGAGGGGTTAAAACCCTCTTAAATGAAAATAGTAACTTGAATAATTATAATTACCCCTATAAAAAATTATGTTTACCTAGAATTGATTTTGAAAAAGACAGACTTGGGCACAACATATTTTATTAGAAAAACATATTTTATTCCGCTATTTATACATACAGAAAAAAAGTTCAATATTAGTGGAATGACTTACAACAATGGAGGTCATTTTGAAGCTCGTAAACAGATAACCCAGGCAAATCATACATATACAACAAAATAATTACAGTACACATCTCTGGAGAGAGAGAACTTAAATAAGAAAGAGAAATATTTTTTCCCTTATAATAATGCATATTTCTGCCAATGTAGATAAGTCTGAAGTACATTACTGAGATTTGATTCAGAATAACAAAACACAAGGCAATAAAATCACTGCACCAAAAATAAAAACAAACCAAATATCAGTTCCAATTAGAAAACAAATATACAAAGAAAAATAAGACATAAATATGTCAATTTCATTATTTTATTTTGTCAAGTGGGACCAAATAGACAATGTAATTTTTTAATAAATCCCATTGAAATAATGTGCAACATTCCCCTTTAGGTGAGAATGTGGTCAAACTGTTTAAAAAAATTTAAGTGCCTCTCAGGTTGCTGTATGTGCATTTTGGCACTATTACTTTGATCAGGTTTATTAAAAAAATGCATTAGATGACACATAACAGTGGAAATACAGGAGAAGTACATGTTTTGCACTCTCTTTTGGTTTAAGTTCTGCTAAAAGACCTCCAAAATGTTCTTCAATAATTGTTTCTTAACTATTGCAAATCAATCTGTCGTTGCCTCTCCTCAATCAGGAATGGCAAATAAACCAATGAAAAATAAATAAACCTTATCTACGTTTTAAAATTCAAGTATATAACAGAAAACTATAAACCTGATTTTGTTCCCCTCAGTGGCACTGTAGTGTTAAATACTAAAACCAATGATGAGGAAAATTATCCATTTGGACTTAAAACTGATTTTTCTATTAACAAGTCCCTTTTCAATATTTCATGAATTCCCCACATTTTTACACACAAACACTATGAAGCAGACTGATATATTGATTGGCACTTCACATCTGTATCACTTTCAAGACACCAATCAATTGGAGGTGGGGGGGAAGCCAAAACAACAAAGTTAATGTAGACTAAACAACAGACGTATTGTTTATGAGCAGAATTGCAGCACTGTAGTAAACAATGTTGTTTGACCCAAATCCTATTTTGTGCTTGGGCTACTATTAAAGGTAGTAACATTTATGCACAGCTGCTTTAAGCAAGGCTACAATATTAAAAGCAGGTTAAATTGAAGCAGGCATATGGAAAGGTTTCTTTCACTTAGTATAAGATGTCAATTTGGTCAAGCACCTCAAATGCACATGTATGCCATATATGCTATACAAAGCAAATTAAGTCAAGACGACATGAAATCAGCTAACAAACATTGAGTATGTGCTGTGTTTGCAATTATATATACTGTTTTATACAGTATAAACTGTATACTCATACTACTGAAAAACAGTACATGATAATTTGGTAGTATGCCATTGTAAACACACCCATGAAGAAACTGTGGTGTGCCCTTATTATTCCACTCTTATCAGTTCAAGTATTAATGAAAAATTCTCAATTGTGATGGTCATGTGAGCATTTTAAGGAAAGCTAATGAACAGTAATCTCCAGTGTTTGGGAGTCTGTTGATGCTTGACCTGTATTGAGCATGGGCTCATTTGTAGCATGTAGTATTGCAAGGATCAACAGCAAGAGGTGGCTAAGGCTTATGCTTATATAGGGCAGGGCAATGGGTCCACAATCATATGAGATCAACTGCTTAAATATTCCCTTCTCTAATGCATGCAGATATAGTCGCTCACATAGGTCTTGATGAAATTCAGTAGTCCATCCCCTCATCACTTTCATAGCAGTCTGAAGGAGCATCAGTCCCAAAGTAACGATCCCCAAAATTACCTGCAAAACAATTGCAATTACAATATATTTGGAGGGCCCATTTTTTCTATTGTTTTGTTAAAGGAACAATTCACCCAAACATGAAAATTTGCTGAAACTCACACTCGGGCCATTCAAGACACAAATGAGTTTGTTTCTTCATCAAAACAGAATTGGAGAAATTTAGCATTACATCACTTACTGACAAATGGATGTTCTGCAGTGAATGGGTGCCGTCAGAATTAGAGTTCAAAAAGCCAAAAAAGATACATGATAATCCACAAGTAATCCACATGGATCCACTTCATCAATTTGAACTGCTTCCAGCAAAAATACAAGTCCTCTATTCTGCTTTCTCATTTCTGAATCAAACTACCAACACCAAAAACAGCCCAAAACAGTTTGAAATATGTCAGTGGATATTGATGTGAGAGGACAACAAGGGATGGACTTTTCGGAGATAATTTGTGGATTATTGTGATGTTTTTATTAGCTGTATGGACTTCTGAAGGCATCATTCACTGCAGAGAATTCACTGATGAGCAATGCAAAATTTTTCCAAATCGGATCTGCTAAAGAAACAAACTCATCTAAATCTTAGATGGTCTGAGGTTAAAGGAATTTTCATTTTTGTGTGAACTATTCCTTTAATTAAACTGCTCTTACCAATCCCTGGAATGATGTGAAACTCATCGTTGACATTCTTGTCCACGGCAGTGGTGATGATGCGCACTTTGGGAAAGGCGTAGGCCACTGAGTGAACACCCATCTCCGCCATGAGCAGAGAGAGCAGGAAGATCTTATCCTCCTGGACGTCATGATCCTGGAACAGAGGAGCTTGTGAATCACACTGATTTAAACCTTACTGAGCACTGACTAATGTAGATATCAAGGGCTGGAAAAACACTGTACAAAAATAAACAGAATAAATAGATACATTAAATAATAAAATATAAAGTATATCACAGATTTATGTAATGCAATGAAACATTTTGGGAATTAATGAATAATTTTGTATGTAATGTAATGTAATATAGAGAGTTTAAATTTAATAAACACCAGGAGAAACCATAAAGTGCAACATATCTATATATTTCCAAGTAGCCATGTTGTTAACAGATAGAAGTACTGAACCAAAGCCAGACTTCAAATTAAATAAATAGGACCTGTCTGCTGAGGTGCCTTACAAGCAAGACTCTGACAGCCATGAGAGCTGCCGCTCCTGTAGACACAGTGCTGTCCATCAGGATAACGTAGTCCTCACTGATGTCCTTGGGCAAACGAAGGTAATGGAGCTGAGGAGGAAATTAGACCATAATAAGGCAAATTTATAAACTAAGCAATGATTTATGTGACATTACTATGCAGAAAACACCAAACTTCTAAAGCAGAAACAGACATAAACAACCTTAAATTAAATAAGGACATCAAAGGAACTTTGAGATGAAAGAAATGCAAATGAAAAACACTACAGTTGAGTATGAGTGATATATATATATAGAGAGAGAGAGAGAAAGAGAGAGAGAGAGATGAATTATTAATCATTTTACTGATATAGAATATTTATCATTATATATATATTTTTCAGACAACTATTTAAATTTGTATAAAAAAATTATATAATCACCATAGTGCATATAAATAAATATAACTGTTTCTTACAAAACTGACTACAGTAACATTAAAATGCAAGGTCCTTCAGGAAAAGTTTTTAGTGAACCAAACAATACTGAAATAATCTAATTTCTGTAAATTAATAAAACTTGTGTCATTTTATATCGCCAGTGAATCGGTACAAAATAACAGAAATATTTATTTTAACACCAAGCCATAAACCATGTTATTTTTTGCTTAAAAAAACCAACCCTATAAGCATAATATTAAAAATGACCAAAAACTACAGCGAAAACATTGTATTAATAAAAACTAATCAATGATAAACATAACGAAATTGCAAAAACTTAAAACTGAAAATATAAAACTAAAAGCTAATTTAAAATTTTGAATAAATTCTATAATAGTACATACAGCTGAACATACATAAAGTGAACATACAGCTAGAGGGAGCTGTACGCAAAAATACCTGCAAACTGACATCCATCAGCAAAGAGCTGTTGAGTTTATCATGTACATCATGACATGTTATATGTCAGGTGAGAAGAGGCATAGATATCAGATCTGGCAAAGCACAGCATTGAAACAGACCGTGACCTGACCGTTAGACAACGAGTAAATCATACGTGCCGTCTCACCAAGGCTGAGGACACAAGGACACTTGACAACACGGACAACTTTTGGATCAGAGCTTGTTTTGAGATGTGTCTATCAGTTAGATGGGTGAAGATGTGATACCTCAGGCTCTCCTGTGTCATGATTAGTCTGAATGAGGATCTTTCCGAGCCGAATGTCCTTACAAACAGCCATCAAGGCCTGTTCCATGGTCTCTCCTGCCCGTAGAATGGACACACCAGTAATCTATCAAACGAACAAACAAGGAGCACAGGCGTAAAGTCCTGCCATACAGATAATAGCAATACCTATGGAAATGTGTTTCTGCCATGGAATAAAAAAAAAATGTAAACGTAATTGTGATTTATTATATCACAATACAGACTTTATTCCTCACAATTTTGAGTTTATATCTCACATTAAAAACTTCTCCCCACAGAAAAGGGAGAAAAAAAAAAAAAAAATAGATAGATAAATGTTACCCATTTTGTGGCAGAAAGAAAAAAATCAGAATTGTGAGATGTAAACTCAAAACTTAGATTATGTAAACTTGGAATTTGCAGGAAAATCTGAATTTTGCATTTGTTTTTTGCAATACTTTTTTCTTAGAACAGCGAGAAAAAAAATCTGAATAGTGAGATATAAACAAAATTGTGAGAAAAAAAGTCTGAATTGTGAGATACAAATGCAGAATTTTAAGCAAAAAAAAACTCTAAACTGTGAAAAGTTTGCAATTATTATTATTTTTTTTAATTCTGTGGTGAATACAAGCTTACGTAGAAAAAGACAACTAATTTGACCAAACAAATTTTCCACAAAAGCATGTAACACATTTTAATCTTCCAATAAACAAACCCTTTTCCCACTCAGCCTCTTCCCTTCATATACAGTTCCTTGAGGAGTTTCAACAGACACCGGCTAAAAAGAGAAGATCAAATAAGAATCAGTGAACAATTTTTTTTTTAAACTAAAATTACATAAAACAAGTGCTATAATCCTGAATGAACACTTGCTTCACTTCACACCATAAAAATTGAATTTATCCATGGGGGTGCTGCATGACACTGTATGTATCACTGTATTATGACCAATAACCAGAGCTCGCAACATCAAGTTTAAAAAAATCGTAGTTGGTCATTAATGGCGGTCCACTCACCTTCAGCGGCAGAAAGGACAGGGCGTGCTCTATAAGGAGCCTCATTAATCTCTTTGAATAGAAAATAAATTCATCTCGACTGGTTTCTTTATTCCTGAGGGCACAGGGGAAACAGTCAATAATACACAACAGAGATGGTGTGTGTTTTGGAAGAGTGTATGATACTGTGTACAGAAACCACTGTTCTGAGAGTTTAGATAAAGTGAGAAAAAAATCCCTGAGTTTGAACCTAAATTTTATATTAAGACCAATTTTAATGTTCTATAACAGAAATTACAGCAATTACTGTATGGAAAGTAAATGCATGAATAAATAAATGTATAGATATACAAAATGTAAAAAAAAATTTATCTGAGCTGCAAGCTAGCAGTTTGCTAACGTGCTGATATGATAGTGAAATCTATTATATTAGATTATATTATATTAGATCTATTATATTATATTATTCTTTTTATGTTGTCTGTCAGGTCCATATCAAACATGCAGGACAACTAGTACAGTATAATTCACAACACATGATTCTTATAAGAAATTTCTTTTAATGAATCACTCAAATGTTCATAAAAATATTGAATCCATCAGATGGATCCTTAACTGAATGAACTGAATCTGCCAGAGTGGTTACTGAATCAACTTACTGAGCTACAATATCTTACTTTTAGTAAAATGTTCAACACAAAATAAATGTGTGTTTTGTAATAAGTATCATTTGTGAATAGATATACACATCTACAGCAGGTTTTTTCTTCATAATAAATGATATTCAATTATATTTTAATATAAAAAAGAATTAAACCATAAATTGAATCTTTAAAAATTTAAACGTGTTAAATGTAGAAAAAAATAAATAAGTAAATACACTACCAAGTTTCAGGTCAGTTCTTAAGGTTTTAATGGTTAATTTATATTTGATCAAAAATATAATAAAAACTGTCATTTTGTGAAACATTATTATAATTTAAAATGATTGTTTTCTACTTTAAAATGTAATTTAGGCCTTTGCTGGTGTAACATTGCTGATTGTTGATCCTTGAGATGAATGTTTAAACAGTTATGTTGATGCAGTTTTTCAGAATTCTTTGATGAACAGAAATTATAAAAAACTGCATTTGTTTCAAGAACTTTACTGTCACTTTTGATCAGTTAAATGCATCACTGCTGAATAAAAGCATTAAATACTTTTGAAAGATAGATTAAATAAATCAGTAAAACTTTACATAAAAATAAAAAAACACCAATATTGTGTGTGTGGTACTTCAGTATTCATAACAACAGCCAGTCATCAGTGTCAAATTATCGGAAGTCATGGCCTAGTGGTTAGAGAGTTTGACTCCTAACCCTAAGGTTGTGGGTTCGAGTCTCGGGCCGGCAATACCACGACTGAGGTGCCCTTGAGCAAGGCACCGAACCCACCAACTGCTCCCAGGGTGCCGCAGCATAAATGGCTGCCCACTGCTCCGGGTGTGTGTTCCCGGTGTGTGTGTGTGTGTGTGTGTGTGTGTTCACTGCTGTGATGGGCACTTTAGAAGTTAAATGCAGAGCACGAATTCTGAGTATGGGTCACCATACTTGGATGTATGTTACGTCACTTTCACTTTCATTATCCTTCAGAAATCAGTCTTATATGCTGATATTCCTTATCATTATCAAAGTTGAAAACAGCTGCTTAATATCTTCTTTTGATCAGTTTAATGTGTCCTTGCTGAATAAAATTATTTCTTTACACGGTAGTGCTTGTTTTGATATTTCTTTAAACGGTAGTGTTATAATATAACAATAAAAACACCAATAGTGTACGTGTAAATTACTTAAGTGTTCATAACAGCAGTGAGGTCATACCTGATAATAGTGTGCATTCCTCGGACCTGTGGGGTGCTCTCCATGACACTCAGGGTCTTGGGTAAAGGTTGACCCTGATGGGCAGATGCCAGGGCTGATCTATATAGCACATGGATATCAAACGTAAACATTCCACAAGCTGCATACCAGCAAACAAAACCAAACTTTTTGTTAATGGAAAATAGACAAATATAACAATATTTGACTTTTTCCCAGTGTGAATATGGTTTGTAGAGCTGATGTGAGTTTGAAGTGTTATGGTAGCAGGTCAAGGCAGAGTCCAGGCCCATTCACTTCAAGTCAGGATTTCCATTATGAATACATTTTAAAATAAAATAATTTACACAAATGAACCACTTTCACCCCAAAAACAAACCTCCCAGACCAATAAGATATTGACTTGGGTTATGTGTTGACAACCTGTTAATATCGTAGGTTTCTACATACAAGTGTGTGCGCATCATAAGACTTGGTGTGAACAGGCCTTTAAATTAGAAGGAGAATAAAGTGAGGGTTTTGCAACCAAAGATCTGATGCACAAGCATTAAAGAGACAGTTCATCTAAAAATTACATGTCATTTACTCACTCATTTCATTCCAAACATGTATGACTTTCTGTCAGACCACAAAAAAAAAAATGTATTCAGGATTTTCAAGATGCATTTTCACACAGTAAAAAAAACTCTTTTTGCATATCACAGAAGAAAGAAAAAAAGTCATACTTGAGGCAGAGTAAATGACAGTTCTAATTTTAGGGTAAACCATTTCTTTAAACAGTGGAATAATGTTATATTAAATAAAACCAACAAGATAGTAATGGACTCTGAACTCTGTTCATGTATAATACTGTAAATGTGAACATCTAAGCAAAGACTGAGAGAGCCACCACTGCCCCCTACAGTATACAACCTACATAAATGACTGATTTGAGACATTTAATATGTGGCTGCTAAATTTCCTTCATTGTGGCTGCCATTTTCACCAAACATCAGCCCACAATCCCATACAGAGAGACACTGTGTCCTAACCAGTGTGACGCGACAAGCACTTTGTCTCCACTGAACACAAAAGCGCTCCTCGGCATAACATGATGACAACCAATCAGAAGATATATACGGGGGTTTTGGACCAATCAGATTTCTACCTATGCAAGGCCACAAAAATAAAAACCAAGTAATGGACAAAATGACTTGTTTCTCACAACAGACGATGCTTATTACAACACTATGAACTAATAATAACACCACTAAAAAAAAAAATACAAAACAATCAAAAAAAAAAAAAAAAAACAATAATAAAAAAAAAAAAAAAAAAAAAAAATACTAAAAGAGCAGAACGGGTTTTATTAAGTGCGGAAGGACTGCAGAGGATGGATCCAAGAAAACAAAAAATAATAAAAATGAAAACAATAAACAAATAAAATAAAGAAAACAGAACAGAAAATAAAAGAAAGGCGAGAGGATGCAAGAATTTATCCTCACATATCCCAGCGGAGTTTCCTCTGAAGAAGGAATAAATGTTCATTGGGAGACAATGATGACGAGACAGAGAAAAGAGAGAGGGAGGGGGAGAAAAGAACACGACCTGATTAAAGTCTATACAGAAGAGACGGACACATCACAGCCAAGACGAGCTCAGGTCTGGGTAGTATGTCAGTGGTTTTCAGCTGAGGTGCTGTTGCCAGTCTAAAATGATCAAATGACAATGGATGTCTCAATACTGAGACCCTAATATGCATTATCAAAGGATTTCACAGGCTGCACAGTATCTGAAGAGCAAAACCACTGAAATAGGCCCATGCCTGTGTTGGCAACAGCATCAAAATAACACAGTGGAGGTGGAGACAAAAGATACACAGTGAAGCTATGGTGGGGTTTATTTTTATTTTTTTTTTGGCTCGCAAAGCTTATTTATAAATATATTCTTTGTCTTTACATCAATTTCGTGCAATTAATTCAGGTCATTAACATATTGTCCACTTAAACTTTTTGCTTTGTAGATCATTTTGGCCAAAATATTACAATTAAAATAAAAAAAAGCACTACCGTTCAAAGAAATTAATACTTTTACTCAACAAGGACACATTACATTGATCAAAGCAGCATAACTGTTTTTAATATTTATAATGCACCAAATCAGCATATTAGAATTCTTTCTGAAGGACTAGACGCAATGGCTGCTGAATATTCAGCTTTGCCATCATGGGAATAAATTACCTAAGTATATTAAATCAGAAAATAGTTACTTTAAATAGCAATAACAGCCTATTTCACTATTAATGTTTATTTTTGATCAAATAAATGCAGCCTTGGTGAGCATAAGAGACCTTACCATTAAAAATCATACCACCCCCCAAACTTTTGAATGGTAGTGTATTAGCTGTTTAAATTACAGCTGTGACTTTGGACCAATGAGATTTTAATGTGGGCGGGGCTGTGAATCCATTTATGCTGCAGCCTTAACATTCAATCTGTTAAGTGTAGACCATAGCCAGAGTTACGCTTTTTTCCCTTTTGTCTCCATTTGCATCTCTGCAGGTTTGAGGAAAAGAAAGGAGAGATAAAGCACAGGTTTAAAGAATGAAGGAAAGAGAGATGGAAGGAAATGAGGGGAAAAGCAGCCATACCTCACTGTGATTTCACGCTGGGATGGTTAGAGCAATCGGTTGAGGGTTTAGAAAGTATTTCATTGCAAACACACATAGGAAGGAGAGGAATAAAAAAGAAAAGAAAAGACAAACTCATGAAATGAGATATTCACTCAGAAAAGCCATTCCAAACAGTCAGCCCTCACCCTCTCCATGGTATACTGGGAAAATATTTCATGGCACTATCAGCTACTCTTACTCCCTATATTTAACCTGATACAATCACATTCTTGCAGTTTTACACAATATACATTTATGCCTCTCATATTTCCATCAGTAAAAAGAAGACGTTTCAGGCTGATTTAAAAGTCTTTATCAGTGTCACTGTATTACTCTAGAATCATGGGGTTGTTTAGACACCAAATGTATAGACACTACATTTTCCATTGCTTTAGTCACAACAGGTTTTGTTTTTTTAATTACATTTTTTTTTTTGTGATTATTTTTTTTTTTTTTTTGTGTGGGGGGGGGGGGGGGTGATTCTTTAATAAAACAATAAAGAAATAAATTGAAATAAAAAGAGTGAAAATCGTTTGAATGAATAAATAAATAAATGTAATATATTAATTATAATAGTAATATATTTATTATTAATTTATATATTAATCATTTATGTTGTTATGATAGTGATATGTATGTGTGCATACAGGCACCATTTGATAATCTTTTCAATAACTAAGTAAATAATATAGATAGCTTTATACATTGGTCAGTAGTTATCATTTCATTAATTTAATCAATTTCTTAAACCAAGTTCAAATGTAATTGGCTGCTACTTAATCTGTCATGTTAGCAAGTCCAAGGTTTATCTTTTTTTTCTCATAAAGCAAAAAATGTCAATACCATCATTAGCATCACACACAATACTGAAAACCCACACGTCACACAAAACAACATTTTAAAAGTGCCCCTTATTGAGGAATCATTATATATATAAAAAAATTGCTCACTGGGCCTAAAACAGAAAATCTTTCAAATCTGACCTCTGTGATGAGAAACCCAATGTAATCCTGTGGCTGCAGAGCATGATATCTTTTGCACAAAAGCACATGGTTCATTAGTTCTAAAGATCATTCCTCACTGTGACTGATCGAGTAAAAAAACTGAAAAGCATTTTCCACCTCAGGATAATTCATGACTTTATTTAGCCTGCCAGGAACAGAGAATGATTACATTTCAAAGAGGCACTAAACCTATTTTTGTGGAATACATCTGTCAGCAATGCACGCACATGAACGCCACTCAGAATTAAGTTGGTAGGCAACATGAAATCAAAACTGACTACACATTTGCTTGTCTCCTGGTTTCTCAGCATATTGTTGGAATCATCAGAGCATGTTATTCCAACGAAAAAAGTGGATAATGTTATCCAACAGGCAAAAGGCTATTAATAGTAAATTCACAATCGGGCAGGACTATTTTTTGGTATGAAACGCCAACAGATCCAATCAATTCCAAAAGGAAATGGCATAATTTCAATCTTATTTATTTATTTATTTATGAATATTGTGCCAGAAATTACATTTGCAAATGAATTTTATAATACTATAAAGGAGAAGATGGACTGTAAAATAAATATATCAAGATTACTGGCCTTGCCTTTTCTTGTTTGAATCAGTGCAAATAATATTTATAACAAAATATCTTGTGTCACATATAAAGTATGACCACCAGAGGGCAAACTACACTTATACCATGGCATGGGCTTCATATGCACACGCATGCAACATTTGTGTGCGTATTAAGAGCTTGTGGATCATCTAGCAGGGATACAGCATGCATGTCGGCCACTCTCAGCACTTCATTATGCACAGACCAACTAATCATTCTCACTCGGTGTCAAACAGATGAGAATGAGGAGCCAGTTTAATTACATACCTTTTCCAGCTGACTGTGAACATGCTGAACAATCAGATCCAAGGCTACGAAGTTTTCTCCACCTGGAGAAACAACGGAAGGGGACTGCTATAACAAAGCATATAATACTCTGACTAAACTAGAGGTGAAATTTTTTTAAATCTATTAATGAAATTTCTGAATATAAACATTGCTTTAAAAGACAGACAGTCCAGTAAAAAAACACTTAATAGTCTGATATCTCACAAAATGTTTGGCAGTTTTGACATTATCCAACTTCACGTACCTCTTGGGACCACAATATCTGCAACTTGCACAGTGGGTTCGATATACTGCTCAAACGCTGGCTTGACAAATTTGTTGTACTGTTTAATGACGCCTGCAATGTCACGCCCTCTATTCGTGATGTCCCTCTTTAGGCGCCTGATTAGCCGGATGTCTGAGTCTGTGTCTACAAACACCTTCATGTCTAGGAGCTGAAGGACACACAGAAACAGAAATACATACAACATAACATCAAACAAACTGACAACGTGTGATAGACAAATACAAAAAGTGTTCATTAGAGCTGCAACAAACAAATATTTTAATAATTACTATGCCAAATGCAACCAAGTCACATTCAAATATGTGCAATCTGGTGCATTTTGAAGGGCTTAATATAAAGTGCTTGCTTAATATATAACTTGCACACACATTTTTCTGCTGTTTTTTTTTTTTTTTGTGGTTTCTGGAGCTACCTCTTTAGGATTATGGGTAAAAGTTTGAGGTCACTAAGATTTCACCCTTTAGCTAAATAAAAATTAAACTTATATTTAGCTAAGGACGTATTAAATTGTTTAAAAGTGACAGTAAAGACATTTATACTGTTACAAAAAATTTCTACTTAAAATAAATGCAGTTTTTTTTAACCTTATATTAATCCAAATACCTAGAAAAAAAAAAAACGATCGCAGTTTCCCAAAAAAACAAAAAAAAAAACAAATCAGCAGCACAACTTTTTTTTAACATTGATAAAATTGAGAAATGTTTCTTAATAGCATATTAGAATGACTTCTGAAGGATCATGTGACACTGAAGACTGAAGTAATGATGCTGAAATTCAGATTTGCCATCACAGGAATAAGTTACATTAAAAAAAATTAAAACAGAAAATTAAAATTTTAAAATGTAATATTTCACAATTTTACTGATTTTACTGCATTGTCACCTTTGTGAGCATAAGAAACTTCTTTAAAAAAAAAAAAAAAAATTAAATAAAAAAATATCACCAGCCCCAAACTTCATAAAAGTAGTGTAGTTCTTCATCTAGAATTTGCTGCTTAACTGGTTGGGAAGAAAAACTTCAACAGAAGTATATACCATTGATTAATAACCCTCATTATTCTCCAGCCCAAAGTGATGAAATCTTGCAGGGCAGACACAATCTGTCTAGGATCTACTACTGTCTCTCCTCGACGGTTCGGTTCCTGTTACTGAGAACACATATCAGATCTTTCAAAAGAGCGAACGGATATGAAATTTTAAAAAACCTTCTCAGCAAAGGGGAAGTCAGGATCAATCAAAGCAATGTAGTGCAGCGTGACGCCAACTAGCCAAGATGTACCGCTGGAGCTGACACTGACGCTGAAAATGGATATCATTCAGTGAGCCCACATGATATGGCAAAGGCATTAAATTTCAGGGTAACGATAAACAATCCAACACCCTTAAACAGCAGTGCCAGCAGCCCTGCCAACACGAGGCATAACTTATAAGACTTTGTGTGCATGCGTGCAAGAAACACACATGAATGGGGTGAAAGGTCAAGTGTATATCAAGTTTTAAAGGACGGGAATTCATTGCTCATTCTTCCCGAAATGAAAACGGAGGTGAGCTGTCACTGTATTCACAAAGACCTGCAATGAGAAAGAGTTAATCTGAAAACCCTTATCCATTCATTAGCAGAATGACATCTACCGTTTGTTGAGTGTCATTCGTTCTGCGGCACATCTGCTGCACGCTGCTCGTAAATAACGTCAGGATGAACTGCTTTGCCAATGCGTACACAATAACCCCATTTTAATTTGTATAGATTTCCGGACACCTCGCGCAGCAAAGAATCGAAACCTGGCAATGGGAACCGTCAACGCAGGCGTAGATAAACACCACCTATTCACTTCCTGTGGCCGCTCTTAACCTTCACCATTAGAGAGAGAGAAGAATCAGTCATCTTCATTGTGTGAGGAAAACAACAGGATGCAGGAGGAAAAGAACACTACACAAGGAGACGACAGACTTCTTGTGCCGTTTCAATAAGACCAGGCTTTAGGAACAAGATTTTATATATCTATTCTTCATCCAGAGATGCATTTGTTCCCTTAAATGATAGAAGAGACAACTAGAACTCATTATCTAGCTAACCATTTACCAATATTCATGTATATAAGAGAGACAGAGAGGGAATCTCATCTCCGTGGTCGGATTTTGTGGGAATGAGATACATTACTCAGCGGCAGAGACAAACCAGGCTATGTGAAATTTCCAGGATCATTTAACACCAAATTTAAAAGAAAAAATAAGAACTTATAACTTAAGCATAATGATAATGAAGCCTACTTTTAAAAGATTTTTGTATTACAATATTATTTTGGAATGTATATATATATATATATTAAAAAAAAAATATAAAAAAGTAATACTTTCATTCAGAAAGGTTGCATTAAATAGATAAAAAAAAAGACTTTTATAATGTTATAAGATTTCTGTTTTTAGACACTGATAATAACCAAAACGTTTCTGACACTGAAGACTGGAGTAATGCTGCTGAAAATTCAGCTTTGAAATCATAATAAAATATATATTTTTAAGTATATTAAAATAAATAAAACTTATTTTAATTGGTAATCAAATTTCACAATATTACTGTTTTATTGTATTTTTGATCAAATAAATGCAGCCCTGGTGAGCAGAGACTTAAAAAAAAAAATATATATATATATATATATATATATTTCCCTAAACAAATCAATCATGACAGAAACACAATAATAAAAGCATCATGCTCAGACAATTTTTTTTTTTAATCGGCATAAAGGGAACATCAAAAACCATCATGCATACTTTCAATTTTACTTTTTAATTTCAATCCCTATTTTTTGTAAGATTTGGCATAATATAGGCTACTCAGATCGTATTTTTTTTTTACACTTTTCTTCAGTCTAGACACAGTAGAACACAGCCCATCTGGATTTCAGCGATGCATTTCTTTATTTTACAGCACAAGTTTAGTAGACTTTACCTCTCATCTTATTGTCATTCAGCATCCATAACTAATCTGTGGGAATATAAAATACACAATATTCCCTCCCTTCTCTTCCTATCATTACAAAGCTATCTTTCTTTTCATTTGACCTTATATTTTACACCTCCATTTTTCCCTCTCTGCTTTATGACTCCCATGATGCTCGTCTATATTTCAGGCTATGAAGCTTTCCATTATTCTTCCTTTCTTTCTATCTTTTATTGAAAGCCCTTAGTGACATTATAAACCACATTTAAAGGTGATAGCGGAGACTTATATAATGTCCAGTGTGACAAGTTTAATATATGAGGCTTACCTTTAAAAGCTCCTTGTTGGCAAAAGCCAAGATTCCCTCAAATATCACAACGTTGGCCCCATAGACAGTTTTCTGAAGAGAGGAACATAAACAGAGAACAGTAAAGGACCAGGAAAAAAAAAAATACATGAAAATGTGATGTTACAGTCAAATCTAAAATAAAATAATGAATTATCAGAAAAAGTAAAAATGCGTTACTGAAATAGTCAATTAATTAATTATAGCATAAAGAATTCATTTCTGTAAAAAATAAAATCTCTTTAAATTACACAAAAATAATGTACACAAAGTGCCCAGAAAATGCCTTATACTATTTTCCACTACAAATATGATGTTAATAAACTGAGGCAGTGTAGGGAGAGACTGTGGAAGTGTGTGGTGATGCATGTCCTCAATGCTCCCCTGCTTCAGAATGAAGGGAACCCTGATGGTGTCACGATCCCATTAAGACAGATGCACTACCATGAGGCTCCCCGTCAATGGCCACGCATTTGGTATTGATCAGCAGAACGAGCCAGAGATCTCCCTTTATCACTCATTGACATTACAACCCATTTAAATACAGAGGAAAAACCTTCTGCACCTTAAATTTTAGGAAGAAAATAAAAGCAGTGCAGCTCCTAAAGACACATAAATACCAGGTCTTAAGTAACTGTAGTTACTGCTACTGCTTTATTTCAGGCATGAAATTACAAATTGCTTATAAAAAATAAAAACAACCATAAACATTTTTCTCAGTTAATGCAAGAGTCTAATTCGACAGCTTTATAAAAGTGTTGGGTTTCGGAGTTAAATTAAATCTATAAAGAGATAATAACTGTATAGTAATCGGGTTAAGAAAGTAAATTAATTAACATTAATTCACAGTAAAAAAGGTTAAATGTTCACAATTTCTCAATTATATTAAATAGAACATACACTGTAATTACATTGCTGCATCACATTTAAAGCTAAAGTAGGTTACACTTTATTTTACAGTTGCCTTGTCACAGTTTAAAGTAATGAGTAATTTTAATTAACAACATGTACTTAGCATAGGGTTAGGGTTAGTTGCATGTAATTATGAATAATTTACTATTATTACACAGGTATTATTGCTATTACATAAATACAATTACTACATAAGTACATGTAAGATCTAACAAGTATACTATAAATTGCGAAAAAAAGGCAGTGTAAACATGATTGACACAACGTGAGGTCGTATTTATTTTTTAACGTTTAAATTTAAAGATGAGAATTTGGGACTCAGTGTGAAAAGACCTTTACTCTAAAGTATTTTTCAATGCTAAAACCACACAAGAGTATGTAAACTGTTTGTAGGTTTATTTCCCCTGAGACGCAATGTTTCGAGCATCCAAACATTTTTTTATGCAATTTTGCTTGGTAAAGCTAGGGATGCAGAAACTACATCGATTTATTTTGGAAGCGAAAACAAGGTAGTAAGCCATCTATACAGGCTCATGCATACTAACCAGACAATCACACACAAGCTTACCCACTCCTTGCGACGATTGTGACTGGTAAAGTCATACACTGGCACTTTGATGCTTTTGCCCTTTTTCAGTTTTCTCAACACAGTTACCAGCAGTTCAAAATCAAAGGCATCGGGATGATCAAAGTTGTACTCATTTCTTGCTGCCAACTCCTGCTCCTCTTTACTCAAAACCTGCCAGACGGGAAGAAAATAAGATTACACTTTTTCAGTGGTGCAGAAATGTTAAGGTTGGCGATAACAAAAAAGGGTACTTTTCAATAAAAGTGCCCTGTAGACTTTCCACCATAGAGAGAAACAGACTGACTGATTGAACCACTTAATTAGACCACTAATAATCTGGAGGATATGCCATTAAATCAAACAAAGATTAATGAGTAGATCCTACAGGGTTTCAGCTCATCCAACAGGGGCAAGAGCAAATGATATTAATGCTTCAATGGTTTCAACACATGAAGAAGTTTCATGTGAAGTACTTTAATGGTACAGTGGTCTGCAAATGCAACTAGGAGCACTGTAGCAATAATACTATTGATGAAACAAGTCATTGGATTTGGAATTAAATTCCTCACTTAAAAAGACAGGAAGTTCAAAGCAGATGTATTCAGGGTGGGTCTTCTTTAACTCAGTCATGAAGTACCTTGTAGAAAGAGTCCATAGAGAGCAGAACAACCCAAGGAACATCAAGAGCCTCTATGATCTTATTGGCCACGGTGGTTTTCCCAGAGGCACTTCCTCCACACAGACCTGCAGGACACAACAGAAGCTGCAGCTTGTTCAAATGCACAAAAAGTCAATATCTGCAAACTTCTATTTTCACAACAATCATGAATTTCGCTGCTATGTTAAAGTAACATTTGAAAGTTTAAGAAATGTACACATAAGACAAAGTATTCATTTTTATTAAGGTTTAAAAAAATTACGGTTTTAGATTTGATTTACATTGTGATTTACAATATTACGTCAGAACCACTGAATAATATAATATAATATAATATAATATAATTAATATAATATAATATAATATAATATAATATAATATAATATAATATAATATAATATAATATAATATAATATAAATAAATTACCAGAATCTGTTCAATCAAAAAATACCCACAAAAAGCATTGGAAAATTGGCAATATTCAATGCATTAACTATGACAGACAGACATAATTAACATAAACTTGAATTTAGTCATGAATTTTATCAAGGTAACGTTTTCATTAAAAAGTGGCTGTTAAGTAAATCACCAAAAATATATGAAAAAAAAAAAAAAATACGGTAACAGATTCATTGCAATTTACAATATTACTTCGGAGCCACTAACTCAAAATATTATAATATAATATTATATTACAATAAATAAAGCTCATATACAAGTTCAATAAAATCTTTTCAACCTTAAAAGTAATAAGGGATATATCCAAAAATAAAAGTCTACTCATCAGACAAGAAAAACTGATTATACAACTCTGTGACTGTAAAGCCAGTCATGTGAGACATTATGCTGACCACTACATTTTCAGATACTAAAGTGTGAAGTATCACATAGGTTTCCAGAATAAAAGGCTATTAAAAAAAACACCATATAAAATAAGATACACCACCAATGGGAACAACAAAAAGCTTCTTGTTGTTATATGGACTAAAGTTACTTAAAACTGCTTCAGTGTTGTTACGTCCTCTCTCGCCTCCCAGTTCCTCTGACCTTTGTTAAAGGAAGATCATTCCACTTGGGTGGATTTATTAGTTTCTCTCTGAAAGAGCAAGCAGGGACGACAGCCACACCACACTTCTCTTTTTTTTTTTTTACAGGAATAATTGACTGGAGAACATCCAAGTGTGAAATTGTAACCCATAGGACAGGCTCTTTGTGAGTAACGGATTGCATACTAATGACCTCAGAGCTCAGTCCTGACAGAAACTCATGTTCTCACACATGACAAAAGTGCAAACCATCAGGCATTCAATACAAAAAGTTTCACAAAAGATTTAAACCTTGCTTTAAGATTATAAACTACTGTTCAAAGTTTGGGGTCACTATGATTTTTTTATTTTTTTCATGAAATTTATACTTTTATTTCACATAATAAGACTGATATGTCGTACCGATTACAAAAGCTTCTTTAAAGGTGGTCCCAGTAACATTGTACCAGGGTGGACGTCCTGCGGTGTAGATTGTCCTCTTATTCGTCCTCAGAAGTGGAGGCTCTGTTTTGCTTTGGCTGGTGGTCCGTTTCCGTGGGGACAGCGAAGGGGTCAGGGGACATCTTTGTCTCATAAGGCCATCGAGAGAATCCTCACCACTACCACAAAAATAAATAAACAAATGCAGGTCAAACACAATAGGATTTGCTTAAAGAGCCACTGCCATTTAGAAAACAGAAAGTGCAAACATTTTTTCATGTCACACAAGCTCAATTAACAATCATCAGTAACTGATCAATTATCAATTAACAGAGCGAAAGGTAAGTGTGAGTGTCCATACTGCTATCAGACATGCCTTTGAAATCATGAACGGCCCCATCTGACCTGAGCACGGCTATTGCACACTGTGTCATAGAGAGCTTGAGGGAATCTGGGTCTTTTTGATGCCCTCAGAAAGAGCTGCTCACATGATGCTTTCTGTTGGTGTGGTAGAGGGACTAAGACCTTTCTGTTTGTCCTGTCCAGGAAACCACACATCTGCTCAGTCAAACCTGGAGCCTCATTTGAGTAAGGCTCTCATCACACGGACAGACACTGGACACTCACTGACGCTAATAAATCATCCATGTGAAGTACAGTCCATGGTCAGGATGTGTGCTTTGACTCACAGACTAGGCTTACATGGATTAAGCAGCATAGTCCAAAATGAAATTCTATTGTTGGCGATGTGATGTGTTGTACACATTTGGCTGATTCTTTGGATTTTTTAAAAGGAATACAAGGAATATGAGAACATTTGTGAAACAGTAATAGAAATATGTATTTTTCCTTTATATACACTACTGATCAAATGTTTGGAGTAAATATGACTTTTAAAATGTTTTTGAAAGACGTCTCTAATGCTCATCAAGGTTGCATTTATTTGACAAAAATAAAGTAACATTGCAAAATATTATACCAATTTACAATAACTGCTTTCTATTTTAATACACTTTAAAATATTTTTTTCTTGGGATGGCAAAGCTGAATTTTTTTCAGCAGCCATTACTCCAGTCTTCAGTGTCACATGATCATTTTAATAATGCTGATTAAGTACTCAATACAATATGTAAGATTTTAAAAAATAATAATAATAATAATTTAAGATTTAATACATACACACAATATTGCCAGAAGTATTGGGAGACCCCCTTCTAATGAACAGGATTGACTACTTTAGTAATTTTCATGAGTACAAATCTTAATGTTTAAGCATATAATGATATTCTAGGGAATTGTGCACTTCCAAAACTGTTGCAACAGAGATGGAAATACAATTTTTAAATAAATAAATTCATAAATTATGTTTCCATCTTTATTGCCACAGTTTTGAAAGTGCCTTTTTTGTTCTAAAGAAGGGGGCGTCACAATACTTTTGTCCAAATAGTGTATGTACAAATCATTGGTGTTTGGTGATGAGTTTTTGGCTCAATGTCTATATTTAAAGTCATACCAGAGTGTTCAGCTGGGATTAGGACTTGGCTTTATGCACACCAGTCAAGAAAAGCAGACAATATTAATGAACTATTAGCATTTAAAAAAATGTAATACTGTCGTATATATATTTGATTTGGAAACTGCTTTAAATGTAACGTTAACTGCAATATAGTCCCTCTTCATATGCTTCTCCATTGACACGAGCTGCAGATGTGCCACGCCAGCAGCTCCAGAAACACAAGTGCTTCTGCTCATGCTCTATATGCTATAGATCTAATCAGTCTAAATAACACCAACAGTAGCAGATAAACTGTGTAAACACCTAAACACTAGCGTCGCTTACTGAACTGTTGCCACTGATCAACCCAACACTGCCCTTTATTTATCAAGCGGATCACGTAACGTTACTGATCACACCAGAACGCTAACAGAGCTCGAGAGGAACTCGATCTACTCACCTGTCAGATCGAAACATCGATTGCTCATCCTCCACTCCTTCTTTCTGTTGCACCTGAACATCACTTTGGCTCATTGTCATCGCCATGTTTGTGTACCGCTAACGCGCGAAAACGCATGTCCGGAAGTGCGTTTGCGTCATGGTTGCGGTGGCGCCTGGCGCGTAGTACATTTACATTTAGCCATTTAGCAGACGCTTTTATCCAAAGCGACTTACAAATGAGGACAATGGAAGAAATCAAAATCAACAAAAGAGCAATAATATACAAGTGCTATAACAAGTCTCAGTTAGCTTAATGCAGTACACGTAGCAAGGGCTTTTAAATAATATAATAAATATAAAGAAAACAGATTGAATAGAAAAAGAAGCAAGCTAGTGTGGGTTTTTTTAAGAATAGAATTAGAATAGTGAGTGCTAAAGTTAGAGGGTCAAATAAAGATGGAAGAGATGTGTTTTAAGAAAAAAATAATTAAATCTGAGGGCGTGTACGTTTATTTCCATTTATAGGTTCGTGACTGTATAAAAAGGTAGATATAGGTGTGTGTGCGTGTGCAAACTGCTAAATTCTAACAGGCTTCAATTAGTCAATAATTTTGATTTGAAAGTTAAGAGATCAATTTCTCACTTTCCTTATATTTTATTTTAGCTTAAGCGTTTAAAACGGTGTTTAAAACAATGCCAATGTGTGCACTCACTAGTTGCGTCATGACGTCCTTTCTACATTTTCGCCTCGAACTGAATAGAACTTGTCAATTTGTTTTACAGACATGCACACTTCGCACTGCAGCCAGGAATGCGCAGAGCACATGATTTGTTCCAAACACTAGGCAGACTCATTCATTCCCATCAGACGCAGACTTCATTCACGTGAAGCACGCGCTGCCGCCTTTTAACAACCCTACTACAGTGAAGGATTAGTTCGTAATTATTAAACATGTCCTGGTGACGTTGCTTGGTAGCTCTCCAATGGCGAACGACTGAATATTACACGTATAATGATGAAGTTGCTTTCATAAGCCTACCTTTAGCTCATGAATATTAATAACCCTGCCTTCACCGTGGTAAGATTCGTAAATGAGTTGACCGGACTGCTGAATCTTCTGCACCAGATCCATCCGATCTCACCCACAGCCAAGTTTGCCGACTCCGCATACAGCATCGGAATTACTGACTGCAAGCTTGTTTTCTCTTTTCCGTGGATCTGATGCAATGAGTGCTTTCACTCATGTCTTGAATCCTTCGAAAATGGCTTGGAAGAATTATTATTTTGCCGTCTAATTACAAAACGCATATTTTAATATTCGGTAGGGTTTTTATTAATTTGTTTTTTCACTGGTCACTGAAACTGCACAGGACCATGGATCCTCCACCGTCTTCAGAGAAATCGCATCTCATCAACGAAAGAAATGCCAAAATATACTCCTTAAAACTTAACAGGTAAAAGGATATTAATCTATTTCAATTATTTATCTAATAATAATAATAATCATTTGGGAGATATTAGTGTGATTCGAAAATGCATGGTCTGGAAATTGGTGCACAATTAATGATCAGAATTATAAAATTGATCTGTATGTTGTGTAGCATTGTATGGAGAATCAAACATTTAATCATAATAATAATAAAATGGCAATGCAAAATAGTTAAGTGTTATTGAGAATATCTAAATCTTTCCAAAATCCTCTCAACATTACAGACCTGTCACAGCGAACAGATGGAGTCTGATATTTCCACATTCTGATACTAATTCAAAAGCGATATGCGCCAGTCTTAGTTACCTGATGAAAGCCATCCATGTTTATTCTGAAAACAGACGTAAAATAAAATGTGTATTTGTTTAGCATGCAGTGCGTGAGATGTTTAATTAAAAATAATAATAAATCTATGCCTGAGTTCATTTTGGACAGTAACCTTTTTTGAGCAATTGCCTCAGGGAACTTTAGTGAGCAGAAGAATGAACGTAGTCTACATAGCATGGCTTCCATATGGGCTAAGCTTTCCATTGTGTTTCTTAAAGTAATAAAAATCAGATGCAAAAAAACAACAACAAAAAAAACATAATTATTAAAGCCTTCAAAGACCCTTTCTCTTCCTCTGCACGCCCAACTAAAACGATCCTAAAGCAAGCAGACGATAGAACAGTTTCAGCACCATGGACAGATTCACTTCGGTTGCTGATATTAAAAAGAGCAACGTGAACTCAGAAATGATACTTATCATATCTACTCAGAAATGATACATAACATATAGCCAACATGTTTAAGAAAACATTTATGAATATTATGTTATTTAAATATTATGCTCCCCATTACTCCTAATTATAAGCAGCTACCTGGTGGTAATACATTTTTTTATTTTTTTGTCAGACCAAGAAATATTTTACTAGGCATAGGCATAAATAATAGGCTAGATAAATTCGAGTATTGGTACGTAACGAAACTCACGAATAATACAAAAAATATGACAGCTGTATAAAAGCTGTAAAAATAGCTTTTACATTTTTTGTGGAATTAAGGATGATGCCGAGGAACAGTTCGATTAAAATGCGTGAATATAGAACATTTCATCGCACAGTTTTATTCTGAACATATGTAAAACTGTGCGATAAAATGAGTAAACATCAGGCGATAGTTATCACAAGAGATTGAGAAAGTGTTATCTTCTGTCAGTTTCAAGTTGTGTGCATTGAATTGCAATGAACGGGCTGCTGCTTCTATTAGTTGGATCGTGGTCTTGAGTGAAAAACGGCGAGAGCTCATGAAAATTCAGGATGAATTTAGATGGATGTGGCAGAGGGGTTTAATAAAGCTGCTGAAACAAATAAAGCATCACGTATCTATTTAGCTTGGTGACCTATTTCATTAACTAAAAGGTATTTTCAAAAATAGTACACTGATGGTACATCAACAGGTCACCTGAACAAATTTCGAAGGACATGGGACAAGGGCAACTAAGAAGTAGATGCTATCCAGAATTAGGTGTTGTTACTTTACTCAGGAAGTGGGCATTCTGTTTTAGCTGATTTCTCAATTTAAAAAACAGCCGGGTTTTGCCTTAAAGAGCGAAGAAAAAAAAGAGTATAGCTAAATGCGCGCGATATGATAAAAGCTCGTTATTTTAATCTATAATTATAGCCTACTAATATAATTAGGCTATGTTTTTTTTTTTATTCATCATCCAACAAATCCTGTTATATCAATTACAGAACATCACAGCAACACTTGATCCAGTATAGCCTAGTATTAAAGTGCTCAGAAGCAGGACCCAATGTAATGCTCTTCTGCACTGCCACAAGATCGACAGCATGTTTCAGCCGAAAACCTTCTGTCAAACTGTAAACATCTCCATATGCACCATCTTAAGAGCATTTATGCATTCAATAAATAGAGGAAATAGTGTTAGATTAGAGGAGGGACATACACTGTCTTATTAAAACATACTATAAATGCTGTTAAACCTGCATGCCAGCTGTGGTTGCCAGAAATCCACTGTAAAAAAAAATAAATAAAAATAAATAAATAAATATAAATAAAAATAAATAAATAAATATATATATATATATAAGCATTAGGGGCCATTGGTGCCAGCTGTATTTACCGGTAAGATGTTACTAATATACTTTCAAAAATATCGCCAACTATTGGTTGTCATCCAGCATTTTAATAATAAAATAAAAAACACAAATTTATAGTTAATAACCTAATAGGCTAACTGACTCTTCCAGGAATTAATGTAGCCTATATTGACAAATTAAACCCAAAACACCACAATGGTAAAACTAAATATATATATATATATATATTATCTGATTATCAGATTTTTTTTAAATGATTAGTGTTTCCATTCACATTACTTCTGCAAATAAATCTCTTCACATTTCCTAATTTCAGCACATTAAATTAGGCCTGTTATATTTTAATAATACTCAACGCTAAAAATGAATTCTGATTATGAAGTCAATAAGTAGAGTAAAGGCTCGATTTCATAGTGTCAGGAGATCAGAAAAACATAGGCTATGTGTTGTATGTGTGTAGTATTGCTGGTCTATGTCTGCTCAAAAGAAAAAAACATCATCCAGTGTGTCATGTCTGTGTCCCGGTGGGGTGATTAAACAGACGCCGTGTTCCACTCGACTGCCTCCCTTCAGCAGCAGCGCTCGTGCGCGCGTGATGCAGTACTCCGGTTATCTCATGCGCGCCGAGATTGCGCTTTCCGCCCCATTAGCCCCATCATAGCGTCTCTCTCATCAACACACAAGACAGAAGGGCCAAAACCGACCATGTCAGCAGATTTAAACGCAGACTGATCTGGGTCCTCATGGCATGAGATGTGTAGTATTTACACACAATATTTTCCTCTACAAAGCACTTGTACATACGATTTTAATATAATTATATACATACACACACACACACACACACACACACACACACATATATATATAAATATATATATATATATATATATACAGTACAGACCAAAAGTTTGGAAACATTACTATTTTTAATGTTTTTGAAAGAAGTTTCTTCTGCTCATCAAGCCTGCATTTATTTGATCAAAAATACAGAAAAAAAATGTACGCATTGTGATATATTATTACAATTTAAAATAAATTGTTTTTTGGTGTCACATCACATAAATTATCATTTATTTCTGTGATGCAAAGCTGTGTTTGCACATTTTATGTCTGTTACTCCCTGATAAGATAGAACCAAAAACAGGTATTATAGTATCTGTGTGATGGCTGGTTTATAATGGTGTCACTGCACATTATGTGTTGTTCTTACAGTGAATTATCAGGTTCCAAAGAAAGTTGTCCAAACTTGCCTTTGGGAAATGGCGATATGGCTGGTGCTATCGAGCTGAAGAGGCCTGTCGGAACTCATTGCCATGCAAAAAAAGCAGCATTCGTTGAGAGCCATGATAAACTCATTGCAAAGAAAAAGCTGTACATCGCCTCCATAGTCTGTCTGGTTTTCATGATTGGAGAAGTTATAGGTAAGAATACTGTGCCTTTCTGGAAAAAGTATAGAGTTTACTAATATGATGAAGCTAGAATTTTTGAAGAATTAGCATAAATCTAACATTATTTTTCATAAATGTAATGACTACATTAAAAACACATTAAAGTTAAGGCAATGTTTTACCACTGAGTAGTTCACACAAAAATGAAAAGTTGCTGAAAATGTACACACCCTTAAGCCTTCCAAGATGTAGATGACTTGGTTTCTTCATCAGAATAGATTTGGAGAATTTTGGAGCATTATGGTACTTGCTCACCAATGGATCCTCTGCAGTGAATGGGTGCCGTCAGAAGGAGTCCAAACAGCTGATAAAAAAGATCACAATAATCCACAAGTAATCCACACAACTCCATAAACAAATCCATCAAGATCCTCTATAACATTTCTTTCTCCCATGAAAAAGTCTACTCGTCTGAATCAGGAGAGAAATATGCACAGATCAAGCACCGATTACAAGTGAAAACAGTTCAAACCATTCTAAACTGATACGTTGGAGAAATTTTGATGTGAGAGGACAACAGAGGATGGACTTCTTCACAAGAGAAAACGTTATTATTATGGATTATGGACTCGCCCAGAAGCAATGTTTTAAAGTTAAAACACAAACACAAACATGCAGCTTCTTATATCAAAAGACATTAATTGATGGACTAGAGTCACGTGGATTACTTGTGGATTATTGTGATGATTTTATCAGCTGTTTGGACTCTCATTCTGACGGCACCCATTCATTGTAGAGGATCTATTGTTAAGTGACGTAATGCTACATTTCTTCAAATTTGTTCTCTCTCTCTCTCTCTCTCTATATATATATATATGTAAAACGTTAATGCAAGCAATTTATTTTGCTTTGTCTTTGAATGCCAAAGTTGTTCTTCTCACAATAAATGCCCTGGTTGCATTTCACAACCAAGTAAATGATGGATTAAGCAATTTGTTATTGTAGCACAAAATTACTTGACTCCAGTCCTTGACTCATTTTAAATGCGATAAGCAGGCTTTTCTGTTTTGTTCAGCCTGTACAGCACTTTTTGTTCAAGTCAGCATTCACAATCCAAGTACACTTTAATATAATTATGTAATTTTATCTTTTAAACTACAAATGATTTATGCTCTTAGCTTTCTCCAAAGCCTTTTGTGCCTCACTTCAGTAATGTTTTCAGAGTATAATAAAATAAAGAGATTTCACAATGAATAACATTTACAGTGAATGCTCTATGGTGGATTATAAAAGCAAATCATCTCTATCTACACTCTTAAAAATAAAGATTCTTTGGCATTGATGGTTCCATGAAGATCCTTTAACATCCATGGATGCTTCCCCTTGCACAACTGGCTCTTTATAGGCTTACATTTTTAAAATGTTCTTCACACTAAGAGAAAAATGGTTCTTTTAAGAACTGTTCATTGAAAGGTTCTTTGGGAAACCAAAAATGGTTCTTCTATGGCATCTCTGTGAAAACTCCCTTTTGAAATCTTTATTTTTAAGAGTGTATCTCTCTAATAGTCATTTCTTTTTCTCTGCTGTTCTTTTGATGAGGTGGTTATCTAGCACACAGCTTGGCCATTATGACCGATGCAGCTCACCTTCTGACAGATTTTGGCAGTATGATGGTCAGTCTTTTCTCCTTGTGGATCTCCTCAAGGCCACCAACCAAGATAATGAACTTTGGCTGGCACAGATCAGGTTTGTCCATCCTTGAGTGTCTATCTCAATTCTATCAAATACATTTTACATTCATTGTTGAAGTTGAAAATCTTAAATCTAAATCATGCATATCAATTAAATATTTCACCCCCTTCCAAAAAAAGAGAGAATATTTTTGTTCACCTTCATGTTCCTAACCCATATGTTATTTTTTTTCCATGTCATAGTGAACACATTTGTCTGTCAAGCACCAAAAAAAAAAAAAAAAAAAAAATCAATACATTCAATACAGAAACCAATACATTATTGTTGCACTATATATTCTACATCTTCTGAAGTTATGGGATAGCTTTGGATGAGAAGCAGACTGAAATTTAAGTCATTACTATTCCTTTAAAGCAGATTTTAAGACTTTGCTACATCCAGCTGTGATGCCAAACCATATTTCTCTCAAATGAACATCTCACAGAGATTCTGGGAGCCCTGATATCTGTGGTGTCCATCTGGATTGTGACTGGGGTGCTGGTGTATCTTGCCATTGAGAGGGTAGTAAAAAATGATTACGAAATCGAAGGCCATGTGATGCTCATCACCTCAGGTTGTGCAGTCGTGGTCAACATCATGTGAGTAGATGGACACTGGAATTATAAGAAGCTAAAGTTGTAATAGTTAGTTGTGGTATAATTATGTTGGCTTGACAAATCTATATAAAATGCTGCTGCTTCTTCTGAGACCAATGTTAGCAACACACTAAAACATGCAATACGCTAAATCATGGTAGAAACATGCTAGCAATGTGCTAAAGCATTTTCTCTGAGAAAAAAACTTTCAAATCTCAAGCTTTTCAAAATTTATTTCAAACTTTCTGACAAGGCTTTGTCAAAATTTGTCATCAAACTTTATATGTATAGAATCTCAAACATTAGAAATAAAGTCCAAATTCAGACATTTAATGAGCAATTGTGGAATGTACAGATACTTGAAAAAATGAAACAGTATGTGCATTTTTGTTTATATTCCAGAATGGCCTATATTCTACACCATTCCACGACCTTCCACAGTCACGGTTCAGGCTACCACAAGATTGATGAGAATGGGATGAGCCCTGTCGGCCATGGTCACTCCCACAGCCTCCTGGGTAATCATGGGAACACCAGTGTCAGAGCAGCATTTATTCACGTTTTGGGGGATCTCTTACAGAGCTTTGGAGTGATGGTGGCCGCCATTATTATCTTCTTCAGGGTAAATGAACACTGACAAAAAGAATTATCCTAAAAATGTGTCTTACCTCTTTCAAGCCCTTTAAAGCCCAATATAAAATGGCATTCAGTCCAATTAACTTACATGTGCCAATGAATCAGAATAATTTTTGTTAAGAATGGATATGCAAGTTGTTTAACTTGAGCAATTTTTACCCTTTAGAATAGTGTTCAATGATGAATCAAGCACAGTAAGAGTCATTTCTAAAAGCAAAAAAGGTCAAATAAATTGTTTTAAAATAGTTTGTCTTATTTAATGGCTTGAGCATGTTTAATGAAAATGGAAAATAATTCTAAACTAATTATTTACAGTTATGTTTAAAAGTCAGTAAGATTTTTTTGAAAGACGAAAATTTGCAATCAGCAGAATGCATTAAAGTCATTAAATATATTCAAGTAAAAACAGTAAAGCTATCTATTATATAAAAAGTTGTCTATTTCAACTATATTTAAATGCTGAATGCTGTTGTTTTGAACTTTATATTCTGATAAAGAATGTATCAGTCTCTACTAAATAATTAAGCAGCACAACTGTTTTTAACATTGATAAAAATAGGAAATTGAGCACCAAATCAGGAAATAAGAATGATTTCTGAAGCATCATGTGACCGTTTTTCTCAATATTACTCTTTTTACTGTATTTTGATCAAATAAATGCAGCCTTACTGAACTTAAGAGCCCTTTAAAAAATTTTGGACAATAGTGTAAATGCTTTTTTTTAGATAATCAAATTTAATAATCTTGAAAAGGAAGAGGGCACTGAATTCTTTTCACGAGTCTTGAAAGTACTTGAGTGGAGAATGTTTCTTCTGACATTTGAAGTCTAATTCAATCTGACATTTTGTGAAGAACATCTGATTTTGTTCTTTAATGCATCAGTACCCCCTATTCTCTCTCCACCTTCTAACGCAGCCAGAATACAAAGTAGCCGATCCCATTTGCACTTTCCTCTTCTCCGTGTTCGTCCTGGGCACCACAATTACCATCCTGAGAGATGTCTTCCGCATTATCATGGAGGGTAAATTTTCTCATTTAATAATTTAACTACAGTTACCTTATTCTCAATCACTTAAAACATGCATGCAGTGTCAGTGTATTTTCTGTTGAATTATCCTTGTACACTCAGTGCCATGTGTCTGTGTTCAGGGGCACCCAAAGGCATAGAGTTTAATTCAGTGAAGGAGGTTCTGCTGTCTCTGAAAGCAGTGAAGGCCATGCATAGCCTACATCTGTGGGCTCTCACCCTTGGCCAGAGTCTGCTGTCTGTTCACATAGCTATTGGTAAGTTTATTAACACCTGCTTCACAGCATGCTTATACAGTTATTCTTTAACTGTTCATTTGTCTTAAAAGCTATGTTAAAGGTGTCCTTTTTGTGCATCATTTGTATCCCCACTGATATAACTTCTGATATAATTACAGGACATGTTATTTAGTAATTAGTAATTTTTATATATTATATAAGTGTGAAATTAAATATTTAAAATATTTGTATTATTTTTGTAATTTGTATTATTATTTAAATGTTCAATTTGCATGTCTCCATTTGTTATCATTACATTTTAATGGCTTTAAATTTTACTTACATTTTGCTATTTTTACAGTCTTTTATTTATAATACAAGTTAAGACGTTTTTTGACCCTGTGGTTCAAATTGAATTTTATATTTTATTATTTTTTTTAATTTACTATTATTATTTGATTACAGTATATTGGCCTCAAGGTCAATTTTTTTTTTTTTTTTTTGGAGTCTGGGAAGGGGGAATAAGTTGACACATATCATGAAATTAAATGCAAATGTAATTCCTGAATTCCAAATTTTCTAGGCATTTAAAATTTCTATTCACAAATGGCACATGTTAATGACCCTAAATTTTTTTACATTTCATGTTTTTATTCGTTTTAAATGCAAAAATATATGTAATTTAAAGTGCAGCATCTTCTATTTAGGCTAAACTAACCGTGTTCCCCCCCATTTTAGAGGAGAATGCTGACCCTCATAGTGTCTTAAAGGAAGCCACTGAACTCCTTCAGACCAAATTTGGCTTTTACAGCACAACCATTCAAGTGGAGCCTTATTGCGAGGACATGATCCACTGCGCCCAGTGCCAGGACCCTATGGACTAAGTTCTCCAAGTGCATCGGTGAGAGGAGGCTGCCTGTATAAAATGTATGCACACATATTAAGCTTCATTAAGGGTCCAAGCCAGAAATGGAAACACTGTGCAAATGTCTCATCTACATATCATTACGAATATGTACATGCCAAATGCATTTTTATCGATTAACAAGACAAAAAAAAAAAAAAGAGATTTCACACTGTGCCATCTTAAAAGTGCATCTTCAGTATCAAAAATGCATTGGTTTATGGGAAGAATAGCTTTAAAATGAAGTGTTGGTTTAGTTTTACATACTGTATGCAAAGATAAACTGAATTGAGTGGCAGCACATAAATATGAGACCTGGAGGCATCACTGTGAGCCTTTTATTGTGACTTTGCAAGGTTTTGCTTGGCTGGCTGGCATCGTACATTACAGCAGAAGTGTACTGTAATAGCCTGTCTGCGGTCTTGGGAAGGTAAAAGATGGGTATTGACATGACTTCCTTAAAAACAATTAAAATAGGGTTTATTATGCCCCAGCCAGCCTTGTGTCCGTTGTCAGCTTGGTTCTCTAATCAATGTGAATGTCCGCCAAACTGCGGCATGATGTTGTAGGGCTTAAAAAGAAATTGTGCTCAAGTGTAATTATGGATTTTGTTGGTGATCTCTCACTAATGTCTTGTCTCATGGTACGATACTATTTGCAAAAGCAACCGGGTGATTAACTCTGTTCTTCCTCATTGGCTGTGATAGTGAAAGTGCTTTGAAAAAAGTGGCTTTGAAAAAACAATGGAGACAAAATGGCTGATGAATGAAACAACTAAGAGTGATATTAAAGGTGAAGTGTGTAACTATCCTGGTTTCAGAAATTAGTGCAGAAATTAGTAGTAGAAGTAAAACATTTGTAGGATATCCCAACAAATTCATTGGTGTTGAAGCTGAATTTTCAGCAGCCATAAATCCAGTCTTCAAAGAATAAATTGCATATTAAAATATGAATAAATTGCATAGTTAAAATAGAAAACCTTTTTTTACTGTATTCATTTTCACTGTATCAACATTTCTCTGAATCATTATTTGATCAGACTGTCAAAAGTGATATAAAATGCAATTTTATACCATATTTAGATGATAAGTGGACACTGCTTGCTGATCTATACATGCAGTGTAGTATAACATCCTAACTAATAAATTTCTGGATGTATAGAATATTTTGATGTACTACATTTGCAAAGTGTGCAGTATACAACAGAGCACTGCTTTCCAGCATTAATGCAATTAAATTGAGGTTCCATCAAATGTGACGAACGACATGGTAGCAATAACAACTATCATTTTTATAATTTTTGCCGCATTTGAACAAACTGATGAAAATAAAGATATTTTTAAACACCAATTGATTAAAACTGTAGAATATACAGTGCATACATAGTAATATTAAATAGTCCATTCTAAGCATAGCCAAGTTTAAACAACAGAAAAAGAGTGGAAGAATCAATCAATAATTTTGCAGTCATCGATGGCGCTAGTAGTGGCACAGAAATTACACACTTCACCTTGCTATGATGCTGTTGTGGATCACTCTGGTTTCTAGCATGCTTCACACCCTCCACACACTCATGTCTTCAGGCTCTGTCCAGCTGTGGTCTGCGATGACACACACACGCACACACACACGTTTTGCACAGGATTTCCATCTCTGATCTCGAGGCCGCCACACTGCCGCAATGACTCTATGACATTCCAGCAAGTGGTGCAACACATTTCTCATGTCTCTGTAGTTCAACACCGAGGTCATGGCAGTTACATACAATAATGAAGCACATGATTTTTGAATGTCTTTTAAAAAACATTTTCCATTAAAACCACGGTCTTCTTTTAATTCTTATTTTGTTAGCAACTTTCAGAGCCCCTAAATGAGCATTAATGCTCATTTACATTATATATGAAGATTTTGTATAAATAGAACACTGAATATGATTTTAGACTAATAAAAGACACACTTGACAGATGATTATTGTGTTTTAAAGCTTGCGTGTACTGATAAAATGTAGCCATTGTGATCTGTTGTGACGTTGTGAAAGAGTTTTAAGAGTTTGCTTTGCATGGTTGCTTTTTTTTTTTTTGGCTGCGATTTAAATGACCAGTAAACATAAATTATCAACCTAAGGACCTCGCAATCTCACTGAAATTCATTAAATTCTATATTTTGTCTATTTGTTTTGATAAAATGAATATATATTTTAAATGTGAATATCACAGTCATTTATAAAACAAGAAAGAGTGAACAAAATGATAATATGAAAGGACCAATGCATAAGCAGTATAGGCTATTTTTGATAATGTTGGGGTTGATGTGCCAAAGCTCTGCATTAACATTTTTACTTTTAGCGGGACCACAGTGACAATTTACTGTGATTAGGGGAGTCATTCCTGTTATGCTGGACATTTAACTATTTCTATTAAAGGGATTAGAATATATATATAAATGTCCTATTAGCCATTGCTATGGATTAAGAGTTATCTTACATTAGTTAGCGAAATTTCATCAATTGTCAATAGAGATGAAGCACCACTCAGACAAAAATGTCTTTTAAATGGAGTAGTTTTCTGTTGATCAACAAGTGAATTTGCGTGAATTGGAAAAACTTGAAAATGAGCAAAATTTGTGTTTGCACGAAATTTCATTAATAGTGACTGCGCCTTTAGAAGTATTTTTTTTAACCATCTTCTCAAGTGTCTTATATCATGAGATCTATCTGGTCATTTTATCAAACAGCACATAATAATTTAGAGAGACAACCAAAAAAACATCACAGAATTCATAAAATCTATTGCAAATAGTCTAGTTACCGCTTTCGCAGTTTTTCACTTCCTGCATGATGTCATAAGGGATTGGCTTTTGTGAAAGGCTCTAATTAAAGAGAAAACCTATAAATTGATTATTAAAATAACATAGGACACACCTGAAATATTTCCTTATAAATAGACCTTTTTCCATATAAAAAGCATAATAAAATAAAACTAATTTGATTCACATCTTAACAAATTAGGAGTATATTTTATTTAATGATTAAAACACATGTTGAAACATAAATGTACTGCATAACAGGAATAACCTGCATGTGTTCATATGCTTCTGATTTTAAGGGTTTTTAATTAAAATGTTGTTCCAGGACCAACAAAAGATTTGGATCCAGGAACGTGTCTTCCTACTTGCATTTTTAAACATAAGTTTGTATAGCTTATGCAACCTTACATCTCTGGGAAACAATCAATAATCAGATATTCTTAAATTCAAGTAAAATACATAGGATTCATATAAGTCATACAAAAAGAGAGTGGAAAAAGCTCAAAGTATTATTTGCTGCTAGAATAAGTTGGAGACTTAGTTTGAATACTGCACATACAGCACCATGACTCAAAAGGTAAGATGAATATGACAAATCCAAAATCAATTTCAGATGTAGGTGCACTCAACCTAATGGAAGCTTCAAACTGATAGCAGAGCGTGAGATGGTACGTCATCGGTCATGTTTTTGACATGTTCTGCATTTTGTGTCATGAACTGAAAGACATTAATGTTGTTCCGTGGAAACTGTAAATAATCTACATGGTTATTTTTGTCGTGCCTCAGATTTGTGTATGTGTACAGTATATAAATTTGCTTCTTGTATAAACTTATCTGTCTATAAAAGTCCTGTGTGTAAATGTTTTATCCTTCATGTGACTACATAAAGCCACTATATAACCAGAAACTAATGATGGATATTTAATTTTTACATGCTTTTAATTTTTTATCTGTCACATAATGTGTATGATTTTTGTAATCTGTAATAAAATCATGCAAATCAACCTTTTGCAGTGTCTCTCACAAGACTAATTACACAATGTTCTAATAATCAGTGGTAAACAGCAAAGCAATTTTACCTAATATGATGATGAAACAATATAAATACACTTTTCTGTACCTATTAACAATTCAGTAAACAGTACAAAAGAAATATAATTTACAAAGTATGAATATTTATAATTAAAACAGCCCAAAAATACTAACCATATCTTGAGCCTCACAGTCAGATTGAGATATTTAAATTAACACACTAAATTAAAGCTTACTTATTTAATATTATCTGACAGACCACAGCAGCATTAATCTGACTGACACCTCTCCAGATTCTCATCACTGGAGTCAATTATATTCACAAAATTGAGGTCGTGAATTATGAGGCAGGTATCAAGGTGCATTTGATCTTAACGTCAGAATGCCTTAAGTCCATGATGCCCTTACAAATTTGGATAGACCTGAGTAAAAAAGAATGTAAAAGAGGTAATAAAGACTTGAAATGGATAGGAATAACAATACTGGACCAAAAAAAAAAAATCAAAAAAAAAAAATCAAACGATTAAAAATTATATGAATCGTTATGCCAACTTACTTACCCTCATGTCTTTCCATACCTGTATGACTTTATTCCTTCTGTGGAGCACAAAAGGAGATATGTTCATGAATGTAATGGCCACTCTTTTCCATATTAAGAAAGTGAATAGGGATATGGGCTCCAAAGCTTCAAAATGACCAAAATTTCAGAGTATACAGAACACTATATTACTTGTTCCATAAAAAGGCCCAAATTTAGGTTAATTATAATTTCCTCATCATATTCGCAATGCTGCACTGTGATTGGACATGTGATCGTCAATGATTGGTCAACTTGAAATGACATCAGAACTAACATTCTATCTGAACGCTTGATATTTGAATATATATAGATAAGGACAGTGAAGGGCAAGAACTTGCATATAGACTGGAAAAACATTTACATTTTTATGTTCCACAGAAGAAATAAAGTCAGGTTTGAAACGACATGGTGATGATGTTTAATTTTTGTGTTACTGCTCCTTTAAAATGAAGGTTTAGGGTAAGAAAGATAAAGCTAAAGGGAAAAAAACTGATCCTGATATGATAGCTAAATGAACAGATCCAATCGAATGTTTTCTCACTAAATGTCAAGATGGATATGTTTTATCATTATATAGCACAGAACTGGAACAGGAGGAAACAATGTCGGAATCCTTGGAAAGGACAATGTATCAAAATAAAGATACTAAACTAAAAACAGACTTTCTGTCTGAGCTTCACAACGGTGCAAAGAAGTTAAAAAGGTTTTCCTCTCTGTACAGCAATAATACTAATAAAACAAAACACACAAAAATATAAAACCAGGAATATACAGAGGCTTGTATCAAAATAGTTTTCCTTCTTTCAATATAAGTTAAGGATAAAAAGTGTGTGTCATCAGTCTTCTAAAAATGACAGTCTCTCAGCCTATTATGACAGCACAGTCCATTTGAGGATAGAGCTGAGAGGCTGAGGGGGTGGAGACTAGTGCACTTGTACTGTATCCGCTGTGCTGTGACGGACAGCTGTTGCAGAGTCATCGGGCTCCTGAGACTGGAACATGGCGCTGAACTGGGCTTGAGTTTCACGCAACTCCTTGAGCATCACGGAGCAGCTCAGTCCACGTGCACAGTTCACACGCACCAAACCCGACTGCCCGCCCGTCAGGATCCAGTTGTATGCATCCATGTTTGGGTTAAAACGGATCTGAGAGAGTATAAAAGCAGATTTTCTAAAGTAGATAGTTTGCATGTCATTGATTTGAATCATTCCCATCACTTAAATTGTGAGAAGCTTGCATTTGGCACTTGATTAATGTTAATATGGGCCCCTGTGTGTATATACTGTATATATTTATGGTCTGAACCTCTACTCAGTATTAATTAGTAATTACAAAGGTCTGTTTAACCTTTTGTTCCTGCATGTCCTCTGGGGGTCACTGGACTATACTGCCAGCAATAAAGCATTTCAGCACAGCTCTAATTACTCTGTGCATGTGGCTCTGGTCAACAATAAACAAGTCTACTGCTGGAAGATACCCAGTTCTGTCTGTAACTTCCTCTATGGCCACAATTCTCCTTTCTGAAATGATGTTTTTGAATTAAAGTTTGATCTTCAAACTTTTAAATATATCTTAATGGCATTTTACAACAAAATAGATAAAGAAAGAATCATTTAAAAACAAAAGAATAACAATTAAAAACTATCTATCTATCTATCTATCTATCTATCTATCTATCTATCTATCTATCTACTATCTATCGAAAATCTGTGTACTGTGTATATTTAATGTGTATATATAAATATACACATGTACATGTATATATTTTAGACATTTTTCATTTTATTTTTTACACATGTACATGTATATATTTTAGACATTTTTCATTTTATTTTTCATATTTTACCAATTATATCAGCATAACATTATGAGGACAATTGAAATCTAATCAAAACTGAATTCCTAGAATTTTGTAGCACATGAACTACAAATTTACTTTATACAGAGCAAGAACTAATCATTATATCAATCAAATGTGAGTGGGCATTTCTTACAATCCTTCTAACTACTCCTTATCGTGTAGTCTTATTCAGAAAAAATCACCTTCTCAATCTACACAGGCTGCTCTCCTGCTCTCCTCACATCATCCACTCTAGATCCAGAGTGACATTTTCCTAATTTTACAGGCCATTAGCTTCCGTCCATCTTCTTGCTAAACTCTCAGCAAACCACCCACTCTTTCACTGGCCTGTGCAAATACAGCAGTGAACGGACTCTGCTACACACAACTATAGCTTATCTAAAACCAGTAACAATACAGCTAATACAAGTCGAGTCAACACAGGGTGATTGATGATGGATCACCTATATAGGAAACATATTCAGAACCAAAATCTTATATTACATGGTGAAAGTATATAATTTTTTTTAACACTGCTCTCTTGAATACTTGATTTTGATTGGTCTACGGCAGATCCTCTTTGTCTAGTAGGTGGTCAGCAACTATAAAAATTCTCATTGGATTTCAGATGTTATCCTGACATAAAACAGCAATCAGATGCAGCTGGCATGCAGATTTTCAGGTTATTTCACAGCTCTACTCTGATAGAGTGCTGCAGGTGTCAGTGAGGGCCTCAGCTGGGCTTGTAAACTGCTGTATAGATAAATGCAATCTTACCTTGTAGAGCGCACTCAGTGGCATCTGGTCCACTTTAGCGACGCCTTTGACCTCATGCTGGTGCAGGTGCTTCATCATGGCCCGATTTTCACTCTTAGCAAAGTTCCCCTGAGAGAAAAAAAACAAACAAACAAAAAACAAGGTGTGAATATGAATATAATTAGGCAAGCACTAGATAAGTAGGCATAGCTTTACCATTCCCACACTTATTATAGTGGGTATCGTCGACTACTTCACATTACAATCCATGTCACGTACAAAACGTCACAATATCATAATTAGATCGCTACTGAAACCCAGCGCCTCTAGTTTCAATCTATCATCATCTCGCAGTTTGATTTACTTTTGCACATTTCAGTGCATCATTGGCCATGTTCCCAAAGCAACAGAAAAAACATTGTCATTGAGGTTTGGAGCCAAATACGGTGAGACTTTTTCGAAAACCTTTCTTTTGATGAAAGAGTGACAAGTGTATTCTAGAAATGAAGATACTATGACAGTATGTGTCTTAAAAATAATGACAAAGTTCTTTTCCTCACACAAAGCAAGAGCAAGATGATGGATAGTAGATAACGCAATAATTATTTTCATTTTATTCCTGATTAACAATAAATGGCTGGTTATAATATTTTAACATTATAATGTAATATTCTGTGTAAATAATACAAAACAAAAACGCTCAAAAATAAACTAAAATCACAATATATAAAAATGTACAGTATGGAAAATTGTAAGATTTGTGGTAATGTAAATGTAAAATAGGTGTAAATGAACATTTGTGCAATATTAAATTATTATTAAAAAATAAAATTATATATAGAAAATAACATACCACAAGTACTGTATTTAGTACTGTCCTGAATAAGATATTACACATTAAAAGATGCCTATATGTAGTCCACAAGACAAAATAATAGCTGAATTTATAAAAATGACCCCTTTCCGAATTTCACATAGACCTATGATTGATTCTTAATACTGTGTGTCATTACTTGGATGTTTTGTGATGGCTGATGCCCCAGAAGGAAACACAATGCATTATGGGGGTAAAAACTTTTAAAAAGGATGAAGACGTGTACATTTTTCTTATTTTAAATATCATATTTTTTTTTCCATTTAGTACTGCCCTTCAGAAGCTACAGAACAGAAGATCCCTACATGTTTTCAGAAGACAAAATGTCTTCGGCTCTTAATACATTAGTGATTGTTTGTATGTTTATCAGTGACTGTTACCATACCCTTGGCATTGATAGTGTTCTGCTCTACTATGAATGAATTAAAAAAAGAACCAACTACTGCAGTTAATCCAATAGTGGTCACAGTCCAGTGGTATCCTTCAGACCATTGTTCTTTTGGAGTGTGTGTGTGTGTGTGTGCAGGGATGAGTGAGGACAGTTCAATTAGCCCAATTCAAACAGCTCTGGACTGAGTTTCCCAAAAGCATCAAAAGCCTAAGAAGATCGTAGAACCAACGGCACCAACAGTTTCTATGATCAACTTCGTTCACAATGTTTTTGAGAAACACAGCAGTGGCCTGTTCCAGACCGTGGCCTCAAAGTGGACATGTGCAGGGTGCCGTGGATGGACGGACGGGTGGGGGTGGAGCGCTGGAGCGTAAGACGTCAGAACAGATGGAGCATCTCTGTAATGGGGGGTAGTCCTCCAGGGGTATATGACTTTAAATTAATGAAGGGTGCAGAACTTAATCAACATATAACACATATGATGTACGATGAGTCTCATAGGGATATGAGAGAGAGGGGTGCCACTACGCTAACATGCAGACAAATAACTAAGCCAATAAATCCTATCCAGCCACGGCACCTGCACGGCGGACTGCGTGTAATGATCTGTGGAATAGGCTGCAGGACACAGTCGCTATCACACACAGCTTATACACACACTACCGCTATTATATTCACACATTAATGAGGCCACTGATGGATTTTTACATGGTCTTGCAAACACATACATACAAGTCAATGTGGTACACAGAAAAACATACAGAAAATCAGGGGCGCATCAACCATTATAAGCGGGGTGGAAACATCCCTCCCACTTTCAGGAATTTACACCCATTGTTGTTGAGTATTAAAGAGATAGTTCAACCAAAAATGAAAATTCTGTCATGATGTACAAACCCTCATGTCATTCCAACCCTTTGGTAATCTTCTAAACATCAGTTATATTATTTTTAATGACACCTGAAAGGTTTCTGTCCCTCCACTGAAAGACCAAGTAAATAAAACTAAAATACCCCAAAAAAGGTGTCATAAAACTAATCTATATGAATTAGATGGTTTAATCCAAGTCTTGTGAAGAGGTACAATCACTTTATATGATGAACAGATTTATTTTAGGATTTCATTTATATCTAAAAAATGATTGACACAAATACATGCACACATTGTAAAGACAGAAGTTTGTGTTTACAAATCTCATAGTTTCTTGTGTATCCCATACGAGATGTGTATGTGTTTGTGTGTTAAAAAGCTAAAATCATATAAAGCAATCATATCTTTTCAGAAGACTTGGATTACATGGCACGCTTCATACGGATTCTTTTTAGAAGCCTTAATGAACTTTTTGGATTCTTTTAAGATCTGTTTAATAAAAAATATCTTAATTTGTGGTTTGACGATTAACCAAAGGCTATGGTTTTGGAATGGCATGAGGGTGAGTAAATGATGACAGAATTAAAATTGTTGGATGAACTAACTCTTCAAGTGCAAAGTCAAATAAAACGACACCTCCAAGTAACCCTAATATGGCTAGCGGCAGCCCACTTTTCAACCAATCAGTAGCTCAAACTTTAGAGCATAGCAACAGCATGGGTTTGATTCCCAGGGAAAACAAGAACTGACAAAATGTAAACATGTGCCTTGAAGGCAGTGTAAGTTGCTTTGGATAAAAGTATGTCTGCCAAATGCATTATATAATTAATATTCATGAGCCTGCCTGATAAGGTTTGCAGTGCACCACATTACGGTTTTTTAAAAAACTATTTTGTGCAGAGCTCTGGTAAAAATGAAAGAAAGGTGATTATGTGGCAACAAAAGATCAATACTCTCAAAATCTGATTTCCTACATCACTTCCCAAGCACGGAGACCTTGTCATGAAGAAAACTGCTCAACGATGATGGAATCCAACAATGACAGCACAAAAGTCATTTAAAAGTCATCTTTTTGAGTTTCTCACCAGGTCCAAGTCATGAAAGTGGAGATAGTACTTTCTGATAGCTCCTTTGTAACTCAGTGGCTCCTTCCTAGGATTACTTGCAGAATTTTCCACTTCTTCCTCCTCCTTCTGTTCCTTATCTCCAGGCCCCTGACCGGGCTGAAACTCGACCATGTCAGTCCTGTACACTGACTATGTGGGTTGAGCAAAATAGTCAATGTTAATGCAAGGTTTCCACGTGTGGGAATTCAGATAAAGTGATAAAGAAACATACATATCTCCGTCGTCTAATAGTGTTGGGGTCGATGTCCATTTCAGGAAGAAAACTAAATAAACAATCTCCTCCATTGTCCACAACGGCAAAAGTATTTATCCAATCAGACATAGAAAGGCTCTGAAAAACGTTTTGTCATTATTAAACCATTTTGTCAGTACCATGTAGAGACGTTTTGAAATGTCTACATACCCAAACAGTGGATTTTCTAGGACACACAAAGTAAGGCTTGATTCCAAGGTAACCTGAATCAAAATAGTGAACCCCATGTTGTCCAAACCTACAGAGTGCAAAGGAAAATGATTATTTAATAAAAATATAAATATGTTGACTGACTTAAAACTTCTAAATATCATATAGACTAACGTGGCAAAGCAACACTCTTGAGCCATCAGGATGCCGCTCCAAAAGAGGGGCCAGTACACTTCAGGGGACAAGCAGCGCTTTACTGCCAAAAGAGGCACGTAGGTTTTTCTCACATCCCACATTTTTGCCATGCGGTCATCTCCGACTGTCACCAACAAGTTACTGCCAACAACAGCAGATAAAAACATTATACACTGTTATTCATGCTTTTTTCATACCTCAACACAATTGCAGATAAATGAATATTTTAGAGAACATTCAAAAATAACGCTCCCATCTTCTAGTTACTAAGCTTCTAGTTACCACTACGCCACACCATCCCAATAAAAAGAGAGGGACCAAGGATGCTGTGAGCAAGTGTCCTGTCCTGTACTATACGATGCAATCTGGGAGGAAATGATGTCAGTTCAGTGTCTGTACTTCTCCTCTTCACATCTGGACAGTAAAAGGGCAGAAGAGACAGCTGATCCCCCTGCCAACACTCTTGCTTGAATGCTTGAAATTTGCTGCATGCGTATAAACTGCAACCCTTCAGAGCAATAACACACAGAAACTGTTCTGATTTTTCTGAGGCTGAGGTATATCTGAATTCTACATTTTGAGAGTCTAAAGAACAAGATTTTTTTTTTCAAACACAAGAAATCTCCACTTGATTTCACTAGCCCCCTGTGGTCAGTGGGATGGGGTGTCATTTTCCAAATGAACTTCTCTAATGCCACTTACAAGAGTCTCTTATAAGGTCACAGTGCTTTAAATGTAAGTGCTAAGAGCAGGCTGCTGAAACTACTGATGCTGAAACAACACATGATTGGAATGGTAATGTATTTGATCTAGACTGCTTCTCTGTTACTAAATGAGAAAACTCCACGGGTGTGCTGCATCATAGCATGAAAATCATACAGATAATGTCATACATGAAGATTTAAATACACCACGAATACCAATGAAATGAATGATACTGAACACTACAATCAAACATGTCAGGCATAACAAAAGGGGTTTGCATGAAATATTTTCAGTTTATATTCAGTAACTCCTTTTTAAAGGGGTCATATGATGTGATTTTAAAATGTTCCTTTCTCTTTGGAGTGTTACAAGCTCTTGGTGAATAAAGAAGATCTGTGAAGTTGCAAAGACTAAAGTCTCAAATCCAAAGAGATATTATTTATAAAAGTTGAGACTCGTCCACGCCCCCTGAAACAGCTCGTTCTAACACACCCCCACATCTCTATGTCAGTATGTGGGAAGATTTGCATAACACCGTCCAGATGTTCACGAAACAGGCGTACCTTTTATTCTCACTGTAAGTATTGTTGTTGCCGCCGACATGTCGTATAGATGCTGTGTGTTTCACTGTGAAAGCGAAACTACTTTGTTTGGCCTTCCAAAAGAGGATGATATCCGCTTCGTCATCCCTGGAGCTGATCCGTGCTGGACGCTGAGGAAATACATCAACTTTGCACCGTGGATCGCCGAATCGGCTTTCACCGTGGACAAAGTGGCGTCCAGCCTAGGGTTGTCACATGTGGTTGCTCCAAGACCAAGGTATGCTCCTTCATAGAATCCGCCTGCCGCACCGTTTTAGCTTATGACGTTGTTTCGTTAAGAAAGCGAAACTACTTTGTTTTTGCCTTCCAAAAGAAAACGCGACTAGAAAGCATGTTTATATTGCGTTTATAATGGGTTTTATGTTTTTGTTTTGTCGCTACGGCCGGACAAGGCATCACAATATTTTAAAAGGCGTAACATTTACGTCTCACGCATGAGGCATTCGAGCAATCACAACGCGCTGGATAGCTGGCCAATCACAGCACACCTCGCTTTTCAGAGAGATAAGCCTTGTGAAAATCAATGCCTTTCAGAAGGCGGGGCATAGAGGAGAAACAATAACGTACATTATGTGGAAAATAATGTGTTTTTTTAACCTTAAACCACATAAATAAATTTCATTACACCAAATACACAAAATAATGTTCTTTTTAGCAGCATCATATGAGCCCTTTAAACAAATGCACACTTCAGTTTAAAAGTTCCAAATAACTAAAAAATATTTTATATTTTTGAAATAGGACTTGCATGCTCATCAGGGCTTTCTACACAAATAGAAATCTTTAAACCCAATCAAAAAATAAAATAAAATAAAATTATAGTCTTGTCTAATCCAACACATGACACTAGACTGATGGTTCTCACCTTGAGGCTTTGCACCAGCACAGGGTCCGAATGTTTTCGTCATGAGCATGGAAACAGTGGTAAGGGTAGAGATACACACCTCCGTCTGGAGACTTGACTTTCAGTAGTGTAGACTTACTAGCAAGATCCCATAAACCAACCAGACCTGGAAAAGAAAAAGTGCAGTGATTGCAATATGCATATAAACCAAGGTATTTACAATCAGCAATTCTGTTTAGAAGAACATAGAGGCCTATGGACAAAACATATGAAATCACCATCATAGAAGCCAGCAGCCAAGAGGTTATGTGGTTTGACATGGAGCCAATCCATAGCAAAACACAGACCACTTTGACCTTTATGATCTGCCTGGTTGGAGCCCATCTTCAAAGTCAGAACCTTCTTCACCTGTAATATATATATTTAAATTACATACATAGATTATATATTTATAGTAATTAATATTAATAAATAATTAATAATAAAGGTTTTCATGATAATCACAATTTAACATTTGCTTAATAGTCAATAGTTGTTTCCCCATTATCCAAAAAAGTCTGCATTAATCCTCTCTGCGCTTAACATTTAGTTTGAGGAGCCCCTTCTACCATGACAGCAAATTTCCAAAAGATCATCTCTCGGATGAGAACAGTTATAGTGAAAAGTCACCTCAACTGTGAAATTGAGCTACAGTGAAAATTACATATCAGATTCAAGCAAACATTACAATGATCTCTTGCAATTCAAGTCAGATGCTTTAGGTCTAATGCATTGAAAGTGTAATATGCCATTTATTGAAACCAAGACTGAGGTCTTATCTGTGAGAATACGAGGCATGCTAGCAGAGTGGATATTGACCTACCCGGCATATCAACGGTGCTTGGCTGGTTTCTCCTATTGGAAAACACATAAATGTCTTCAGTGCTGTGCACTTATAGATAGGAAAATTACTAGTCAACACATGACTGCATTTATCAAGAAAGACAATCACAGGAACAAGGATCAAATGACATGTGCTTATTTGAAATAAAGTTTAAACAAGCAGCGGTTTAGCTTACTGTCATCATTTAAAGGGGTCATACACAGTACATTCTATTTTATACCTGAGTTTTATTTTTATTTTTTGCATCACACAGAGTCATAATTTAGCTTATGGCCATTTTCCATTCTCTCTCTTGGACCATTAGAATTAAATGGGCTGTTTTTGCTACTGTTACTTTAAGACTTTTTTTATGTACATGTAAAATGATTCACATGCAAAATGGGGAACAGCACAGATACTACTGAACCGATTAGTACTAACAGATTTCCCTAAATAAAACCAATTTAACACAATACTATAAACACTGCAAAATCTGGAAGTCTGAATAAGATGTCCGTGTATATCTGTATGGCTATAGTGGTCGTGCTTTAAACAGATTCTAATTCTCAATACACACTAACAATAGAAAACAAAAGTGGAGCACTAGAGGTGGTGAATAGAGTCACGTGCACGAAAGTGTGAGAGACTGTGGACAGACATTGTGTGAGTATGAGTGTGCAAAAGTGATATATAGCCACACGGCTTTAGGTCGGAGCCATACGTGGTGATGACAGGTCGATCAGATTGATAAAGCATCGCACCTCTGATCCACTCATTCTGGCAGCGTGGCAGACAGCCCTGACCAGGGGCCCTTTCTCTGGGCTGACTAAGGTCTTTTTGATTGACAGGCCTGGAGGAAACGGGTGTCAGGTATTCGGCTGAAATTCATAGCCTCAAACACTAACAACTGTGTAGCGATGCATTTTTTTTGTCATTTCAATTATAGATCCTTGTCTGATGAAAACAAGCCTGTAAATTATCTCCACTGAGAAGGGAGGAGTCTGCGTCTCTCTCGTCACCTTTTTACAGGACACCCTTTCACTTCAGAGAAAACTTAATTATAATTATCTACCATAAAACCTCCAGACCTGAGAACATAATGGGAATCTGGTTAACTGTTTTAACACTAGCCTTTTGAAACGTGTCCTATAATTGCTACTGTGGGTCCTTTTCAATCAATAAACAAACCAATAATCAATCTACAGTAAGAAAATGTTCAAATGAATGCACGTGCTGTATATAATACAGGGATTTGCATGAAGTTAGAAGAACATATAAATTAACAAAAACCTAAAGAAAAAATAAACAGTAAGGAGTAAGACAACAAAAAAGGATTAAAAAACTAAAAGACAACTAAACAAATAAATATTTAAAACAAACAAAAAGATAAAATAAAAGCAACATAAAAGTAAAAACAAACAAACAAACAAACAAAAAGCTAAAAAAAAAAAGTTTCTTTACATTTATATGCACAATAAATATTAACCAAATATGAATGTCTAATCAAAAACCATAAAAGCAATGCAAAACTAAATTAAAAGACAACTAAACAAACAATAATATTAAAAATGAACAAAAATAAAAAATAAAAGCAAAATAAAATATTAAAAATAAAAACAAAAGCAAAAACACATTCCTTTACATTTACAAATGTTAACAAAATAAATAAGAACCTAAACAATAACGAAATAAAAAGACAATAAAAACAAAATAAAAATACATAAAAAACTAATACCAATAAACCAACAAAAACTAAAATAAATAAAAACAAACAAAAAAAACAAGTAAAAAACATTTAAAAAGCAAAATAAAAAAAATGAAAATGAAACAAACAAACACAACAAAAAATAGATGGTAATTTATATTCATATAGAGCAGGTCTGAGGTCGGTGAGAAGGACTGTAAGCTCAGTAATGAGGGTTAGTTCCCTGAGGGTGGAAAGAGTTCTTGGCCAGAGCTCATTGCCGGGTCACTGACCAAAGACTTCAGGAGAGTGAGTCCAGCAAGAACGACAAAAAGCCTGTCAACAGGAAACAGTTTCTGAGCCCATCCCAGGGCCAGTGTGGTGATGTTAAACTGGTGGAGTGTGAGAAGCAATTTCTGTGGTAATATCAGGAGAATACAATGGGAATACAAAGAGTAGTGAGAGAAAGAATAGCATATGAAAGGTCATAAAGCATTTTTTTTAGTTGGACAATATCCAGCCTATCATTCGAAAAAAGAAAAAAAAAAATCCTCAAGAACATTCAACCAGGATTTCTTTCTGTTATAATCCCCTTTTAATACTCCACTAAGAATTGACACCAACAACTTCAGTCCTTCGAGAGAAAGACATTTTTAAAGAAATCATTTGTTCAGCTCCCTCTGGCCTCAGGAAAGTGCAATTAGGAAAACATTAAAGCTTAGAGTAGGATCAATGAATTAGAAGCTCACAAACAGAGAGAATAAGACACTGGCAGCACTGAAGAAAAGAGATGGTTCATTAATGAACAAGGGCAGTTGGTTTCTTATCTCTACTGGAGCAGGGCCTGAGTCCACCACACAGAGGGCCCCAGAGGGACCAGAAGGATGGACCGTATCACTACTCAATAACTAGAGAAATCTAGTACAAAAGCCCAATGTCTGAATGATAAATAGAGAGGATGGCAATGAAATGGCCCTTGTTTGCTAGTGTATTAAGGGCAGTGGAAAGTTTATTACTCATGAGGATGAGGATGAGAACAATTGTGTCCAGGGTTTTATATTTTATATTATATATTTTATATATATATATTTATATATTATATATATATATATAAAAAAATTAAAAAGTTAAATTTCATGATATTTCCATGATATTTGATTAGTTATTGTATTACTAATCATTTTTTGTATTAATCATTACATTTTACTAATCATTTTTTGTCATATTTCTTCTTATTATTATTATTTTTAAATGACAAAACATATTTAATAAGATTATTTTTTATTAAATTACACCTTATTCAAATATTAAGCTATTACATTTTATTGCAGTTATTCTTATTATTATTTCATTTAATTTAATTATATGTTCAAATAATATTATATTTCAATTACTTGCGTTGCATTTTAAATTACTTGTTGCACTTATGCTGCTTTTTAAATAATTTTTCAGGAATAGAAAGTTGAAAGGAACAGCATTTATTTGAAATAGAAAGGTTTTCTGGCATTATGTCTTTTATGTTACTGTCAGTAAATTTAATGCTGCATAAAAGTATTATCCGTTTTTAAAAAAAAGAAAAAAAAACTTATTTTACCTTAAACTTGAATAATAAATAAAATTATTTGTATTTTTATAAAATTATATTTTGACCAAATTTTATAACACTTCAAATATTCAATTTTATTAAAAAATGTATTTACTTTTATATTAATATTTATTTATAATAATATTTATATAATATATATTATAAAATAACATTATATATATATATATATATATATATATATATATATATATATATATATATATATATATATATATATATATATATATATTCATATAATATTAATATGAATTAGTATGACTACAACATTATTAACAAACCAAGAACATTGCAACCACAATTTTTCATTACTGTATCTTAAAATAACATATTATATTGTTAAACAATGATTTTACCGCATGGTAATAGGTGCTGTTTCACAACATAAAGAAAAAATGCTTCCATGATGTTTAAACAAGACTGCTACATGAGTTACAAATTAGGTCTCAGTGATATAATGGAAAAAGTTAATGGTTCGCTTCTTACCGGGTTCAAACCTGCAGCCTTTCAATTAGCAGCTTTGATCTTTATCCAGTAGACTACATCACTCAGTATAAATATATTATCTACTCTTCAGATATGATGGATTGGCAGGCTCTATGCTCAATCAATTAAATTATGATCTGCATTCATCATGTTAACCCAAGGCTGGCATCTGGATACAGTCAGTAAACACAGTAGTAGCAGATCAGTGCTAGAGGGAGAATGCCACACACACACACACACACACACACACACACACACACACACACACACACACACACACACACACACACACACACACACACACACACACACACAAACATAATAACCTAAAAATAACACTATCTCTTACGGTCATCATTAGTGATCGTCAGAAGGCTCTTTATAGTTCAGCCAAGCCTGTAGTACCTGTAGAAAAGCTATCCGTTAGCATTCCATTTAATGTATGTAATCTGAATTCTGCTACATCTAAAGCAGCATAATATAATAAAATGCTTGCTATTTACATGCTTCCTGCCAAGAATTTCCTTTAGTCAGAATATGCTGATTTGTTTGAATGGTCAAAAAAATATGCATTTTGCTTGCAGAACGGTCAATAGCTCATAAAGCAGACTCAGCTAGGAGGAGAGATCAGTATAACTGTAGATAAGCAGCATTTCACTGCTGTGAAGATAGGGCCGCTAATCAAACGGCTGAAGGCAGTGAAACTCAGATAGGCACTAGTCCCTCCCTGCTTTTTTTTATTTTAGCTCTCTCACTGTGACTGTGATGAATGAGAAGCCCTGGGAGGATAATCTTTTGCAAACACACACACACACACACACACTACAGATAATATGTGTTTAAGAGTATGAAAGAAAAGAGGAAAACAGGGAATGATGCGGCGGATGGCAGGTCATCAGTCTGTTCCCAGCACTCCCTGAGGAGAGGCCATTATGAGCTCCCATGGGACAATCAGCCTACGCTGGCCATTTTATCACAGCATGAGGCCTTGAGATGTGCAATGAAATAAATTAAAATCCCCACATCCACATCTATGTGCCTAAATAGCTCCAAAAAATATTTGTTTGAAATCTTGATGTAAAATACTAAAGCTTGACTTATATTGTACAGGTAAGCAGATTTAAAGGGCAGAATAATATAACAACAACAACAACAACAATAATAATAATAATAATAATAATAATGACAATTGTTCTGTGTAATAATTGTTATAATGATTTGATTTTATTTTATTGATTACTTTATTCATTCATTCATTAATAATAATAATAGTTACTATTATTACTGTTATTTTATACTATTATTTTTATTTTATATCATAATAATAATAATAATAATAATAATAATAATAATAACAACATCTATCATTATATAACATTACTATTATTATATAATTACATTTTTAAGTATTATTATATAAATAACTATTGTTATACAATAATAGTAATAATAACATTAACTATTATTATCATTGAATGAATGAATAGATGAATCAGTTAAATCAAATCATTTTAACAAGATCAAATAGAATTTATTCATTCAATAGTAATAATAATAATAATTATCATAATATTTAATAGTAATAATAATAATATTAACTATTATTATCATTGAATGAATAGGTGAATCAATTAAATCAGATCATTTTAACAAGAACAATTTTCATTTATTCATTCAATAGTAATAATAATAATAATTAACATAATATTTATTTTTTATATAATAATAATAAATGTTTAATTAATTAGTAAATATAATTAATTATTAATATAATTATTAATATTTATTTATATAACAGTTAATCATCATTAACAGATAATCATTTTTTGAATTAATCATTACATTTTTTGTAATATTTCTTCTTCTTATTATTATTATTTTTGAATGACTTAATTTTAATTATTGTTCTTGTTATAATCATTTGATTGACCAGTTCATCTTTTCATTCAACAATAATAATAAAAAAATATTATTAGTACTAATATTATTATTATTATTATTATTATTATTATTATTATTATTATTTTATTAAATGTTAAATAATTATGAATAACAATTATTATATAATATTTATTAAATAAAAAAATAATAAAAAGAAACAAATAAATAATGCAGTTAATCAATCTGAACAATTTCAGGAAATGCAGTGTGTTCTGTTTTAAACTATGTTTTGCAATATTTGTGAAAAATAAGCAAAGACATCGTATAAGATATATTAGCGTTTGTTTAGTGGTAATGGGAAAAATGCATTAAAGCACTTGGCTCGAGGTTGTTCTGTCTTGTGCTGCCCTCTTCTGGAAGGACCAACACATTGCACATTAATTCACTGGGAGTTTCTAAATTAGGAGTGACTACATTTCACCAGAGCAGGCATCTCCAACCCTGCTCCTGCAGAGCAACCATTCCACAGACTTCAGGTCCAACCCTGCTCCGTCACACTGCTTGTAATTATTAAGTAACCCTGAACATCTTGATTAGCTGGTTTAGGTGTGTTTTGGTTTGGAGCTAAACTCTACAGAAGGTGGCTTTCCAGAAGCAAGATTAGACATCTCTGTTCTAAAAAACAGCCTCATGTGTCAAAGAGACAGAGAGAGTGAAAATAGTCACGAAAAAGTAAACTTTGACTGTCTTTGGAACAACCATTTCAAGTAGACCTGAATGCATAAAAAACCAAAACAAATATGTGACCATGGACCACAAAACCAGTCTTAAATCGCTGGGGTTTATTTGTAGCAATAGCCAAAAATACATTGTATGTGTCAAAATTATAGATTTTTATTTTATGCCAAAAATCATTAGGATATTAAGTAAAGATCATGCTCCATGAAGATATTTAGTAACTTTCCTACTGTAAATATCTCAAAACTTAATTTTTGATTAGTAATATGCATTGCTGAGAACTTCATTTGGATAACTTTATAGGTGATTTTCTCAATATTTAGATTTTTTTGCACCCTCAGATTCCAGATTTTCAAATAGTTTTATCTCGGCAAAATATTGTCCTATCATAACAAACCATACATCAATGGAACCCCACTGAAGAAATAAGAAGCACAGGTTATTCAGTTGACCATTTCCTCACCTTTACTCTGATGTTGTGCTGCAAGGGCTTCTGGGTGTGGAAGACTGTAGACACCAATGGTTCCATTAGAGAAAGCTGCTGCTAGAACACCTAATCTAGGCATCTGTGGAGCCTGAGAAAATCAAGAAATACATTCACACCAATGTACACTACTTAAAAAAATAAACATTTGTACAGTTGTTTAATAAAAAATCCTTCTGAGTATTCCTAGACTTTTTCCTCTGTCATTTCTAACCTTCCTGGTGGTAGAGGGCAGCTCCCACACGCCTGCAGGACACCACCTTATATTCCAGATGCATCCATCATCTATCGCCAAAGCATATGCTAGATGAGGAGCAGTTGAGGGCCTGAAGTGAGTAAAATGTATTTATTGTAAAACCCAACATTTCCTTTTAAAGCCGATCTGTAAGTGTCTTATCTGGGTCACCTGCTTTTGCACTGAAGGTCTCCGATGTCCCACAGCTGCAGTAAGACAGGACCTGTGTGCAGCTTATTGATTTTATGTTCGTCATCCATGCCCTTGTGGCAGTAGATGGCGGCATACTGTTTTTTTGCCGCCCCGTCAGGACACGGGCACCACTCCAAGGACCGAACAGGACCCCCCACAAAGAACAGAGCATCCCAGCGCTCAGAATGATGTGGCAATGATTCAAACCTGCAGATTAGCATACACCATTACACAGGAGCAGACATACACTACTGTTCAAAAGTTTGGGGTCCATACTTTTTTTTTTTTCATGCATTATTCAGATTTCCATTTAAAATAAATGCTCTTTTAAACTTTACATTCATCTGAGAATCTTAACAATAAAATGTATCAGTTTCCACAAAATTATTATGCAGTGCAATTGTTTTCAACACTGATAATAACAAGAAAAGTTTCTTGAGCAACAAATCAGCATATTAGAATGATTTCTGAAAGATCATGTGACAATGAAGACTGGAGAAAATCACATTTAATATTTTATTTCATATACTATAATATTATAATGGTTTAGTATTATATTATATTAATTATAATATTTCACTTACTGTTTTAATGTATTTTTTAATCAAATAAATGCAGCCTTGGTGAGCATAAAAAACTTATTTTAAAAACATTAAAAAAATCTTGCCAACCTCAAACTTCTGAATAGCAATACACTTTGCAATTTCCTTAAAGAAAAACTGAAAAGTTGTTAATCTACTAGCTGAGTTTTTCCTAAACTGTGGTATGAAACACATATTATTGTTATTTATTATTATTAATTTCACAATTATTTTGAAGTAAAAAGAATCAAAATAAAATATATAAATTTTATATTAATATATTAAATTATTAATATTTAATTTGTTGAAATGGTAAACTGCAGGGAACCATGAATTTTATTATTAAACATGCAAATGTGTTGTTAAATTATTTTTAATATTAAGTAAATATTTTTGGTCAATAGGGTTCTGACAAAAAAAAAGTTTGGGAATCCCTGTACTAGCTGAAATTAATTGTAATATATTTTAATAACTAAGAGACAATGACAGCGATTGTCAGTGTCATTCATCTCCTTACTATCAACCAGCTTCTCAGTGTGAACGGGATTCAGATTTGTGGAAATGTATATGTTAAACTAATGATATCTTACCTCTTCACCGTTTGCAGTTTGATCTGTCCCTTGATGCTTTCCCGTGTAAAGGTAAAAGAAGCTGATTCTTTCTCTTGAGGTAAATATTTTTCAGCCTCACTGTTAATTCAGACAAAATGACTTAAAATTAAGATTTCTTTGATTCCATTAATATTATGTGGTATTTAGCTACACTAATACCTCTCCGACAGGAAATGCCAATCTTTGGCAGAAGGAATCCACTCTGGAAATACCCAGGGGGAAAAGTTTTCATCCCGGCTAGCAAGAGCATTTGGTGAAAGAAGGACAAGCATTATTAAGATAAAAGTGACACAGATACTATGAACCGTTCAATTTGACATCATCTTTTGAAAAGTGGATGGCCCGGCTTACAATTTTTTGGTCCTGCTAAAACAGTTCCAAACAGGCTCCATGACATTGTTAGCCAATCCGTTTGGAAGAAGACATTGCTGTTGAGCAGAACACAATAAAAAAATTATACAACGCAGATTAATGTCAAAATCATCCAACAGTGCAAAAGGTTTAATGAGTATCGGATTATAGACTACTCACATAATTTCCTCTGGGTGGCCTGCAGGATGCTCTGCGCTCTATGTTCAAGCTGAAGTCTGGCTCTGAATCTTCTTCATCTTCGCTCTCCGCCTCTTCGTCTTTTCCTGGGGAAAAGTCCTCATCGTTATCCAAGTCGCTTTCATAATCTGGAGTTTTTCTTTTGGTCCCCCTTCCCCTTGCAGTTTTCTTTTTCTGGTCAGTGCCATCCGCTTCACCGGACTTGGACTTTTCTTTAAATGAGGATTCTGATGGAGCACCAAGATCCTTGGCAAGCTTGTGGAGATAATCTAAAGCACTAATAAAGAACATTTGATTATTAATAACATCATTATAAATTTTGCAGCGCATCAGAACAAATCACATCCTAATGAAATATATAACGAGTTTTTAGTTTTACTGGAAAAAAAGGACAAAACCATAATAAAATACACACAGTATTCCAACCAAAAAGAATCTGCAACTTGTTTCACTTGTGTGAAAATAGTGCACCTTTTCAAGCAGGTGAAACTAGATTGCAGTTAGTTAATAAACAAGATGTAGGTTTTTGTGTTGAAATGCCAGAACTGTTTAGTGGTTTTAAGTTTTCGATTGCCATCTGTTTTTGCTTCTGAATTTTTTTCTTTGAAACAGCCACTTTGTGAGTAGCTCAACGGTAAGATTGTTGCCTTATGTCTGGAACAACCCGAGTTCAAATCCTGATCAGAATGTGTCCTTTGACCCTTGGTTACTCTTGAGAAAGATGACTCACTCTGCTGCAGGACTGCAATGCATTGCTTTCAGCAGATATAATAAATATTGCAATTTAGAAACTGAATAATAATGTCTCCTAAACACGTTAACACTGATAGTTTTTTTTTTTTTTTTTGCATGTGACTGCTTTATAATGACCAGGTTTAATGCATGAGTACATTGTGCATCTTGCATACAGCATGCGGTATGGATTTTTGGGAAATTGCATACAGCTGGAGAACATACACTTTAGCAGCTCTCCTCTTGGGCCGACCACTAGAAGTGAGTTCAGTAGCATCAGAGACTGCTGAATTGTCATGTTGTGGCGGAGTCTGTGGAATGATCTCCTTTCTTCTCCTTTTGGCGGGAGTCTTTGCCTTCGGTCCTTGCTTCTTTTGGGCTTCCTCTGTATTAAGTGGGTTTTCCTGATCCATACCCGAGGGAACCTTAGAGCTAGGTGTTTGTCCTAAGAAAGTCACAATAATAAAAAAAAGTTTCAAAGAATGATGTGGGAATATATATATTTATGATCGGACATGCATTACAAAAAAACTAGTAAAAAGGACAAAACTATGATAGTATCGTAATGATACTAATGTAGCAGTGTATGAGAGAGTCAAGAACTTCACCTGAATCCCGAGCCGCTCCTTTACTCTCATGGTTAATCTGTGCTGATTGGTCATCTGTGTCTTTTTCACATGGCAAACCCATTTTTTCACCTTTCAGCTCACCCAACTTTAGGGCAGCAGCTGCCATTAATTCCTGTTCTTTTAAAGAACTGCTGCCAGTACAGTCTAGCTAGAAGTACAGAATAATGTTGATTTCACACACAAAATCTTATAAATATATGGATTCTCCTAGATAATATAAGTTTCCACGAAACTACAAATCCAAAATACACATATCCATAACCCAAGGTATTATCACCTCATCGTGCACAGTTTTGTAAGTATTTCTCTCTGTTAGTGATACCACAATTATTCAGTAGTAAATCCACGCATGCGCAAAATAGCGATGACAGGCGACTAGCCTACAGCACATTGAGATTACTATTTTGTTAAACAATAATTAAATCAAGTAATTAAACCCCCTGCTGCTGCTGCAAAAAAAATGCATTTGACATCAACGTTACTTTGTAGAAAGCTCCCACTCAACATAAAACGGTTTTTACAATAAATATATAACGTTAGTAGTTTCAGTCTCAGTCTCTTCTAAAATACAACTTTATAATAGTCTCAAAAGACTTGTTGCTACATTAGGAAAGCACAGGAAAGACATGGGCTTTTTCTCCTAACTGACGAGTTTTATAAGTGGCTCAGGCTGCTCGTCCCCTCTTTCCTTCAACACACAGCAGAAGATTCACGCGGGTTCGAATCCAACTCGCTCGACACGATCAAACACTCACCGCGGTCAGACGCCAGATAGATACAATCTGTCCGAGCACTATTTACATTAAACGAATTACAAGCTAATATTCAGTTGTGCTGTACAGAAATGTGCTGATTTTCCACGACAATCTCCGGCAAAAGCACTGTTGACATATCAGTTTGCTGTCGCCGCCATGTTGTAACGCTCGCCTATGACCTCGCTTGCTCACTACCGCCCCCTATCCAGCACTGCCGCCAGGGAGGCTTCGAAAACTGTGCGTGATCCCGCTTGACCACGAGGTGGTGTCAATGTGGTCAAGCAGAGGACAGCACTTTGTCACATAGACTTTCTTTAAATGTTAAAACTTACGCATAAAAAAAAAACCTTAGTCTGTGTAACGTTACATTTTTGGAAGTGTATTTTGAAGATTAACGCCCTTGTGTGATATTCTTTCATCTTTTTATTTTTATTTAAAGTTAAAAAAAATAATATAATTATAATATTCATATTTAATATAACGTCAAAAATAAATACATTATTAATATTAATTTAGTATGTGGATTCCACAGGAATTAAAAACTGTACACAGAACTGACATTGCTGAACACACATAAAAACAAATATAATAATAATTAAAAAAAAATTTAACAAAACAAGCGCACATATAAACATTTATTTTTTGAATTATTATTTTTTTGTTTCAACAAACAAATTGTAGATACTTAACATATGTAGGCTATTTTACTTTGTGCATTCGTGTGCATGTATATTTACATGTAATTTCATGTATTGTTGGCAGAAAGAAATATGTGAATTTGTGTCAAAAAAAGGACATCAACAGACGAATCCATTTCATTAATTTTAATTCAAATCAAGACAACAGCTTCTAAATGCATTTCAACAAACACAATTTCTCTCCCTGACATCCAGGAAGAATTATTCTAAAGCACTATGTACCTTCATACTAAAGGCCAATTTAGCTGTTACAGAGCATCATCATTTCTGCCCCCCCCCCCCCCCCCCAAGAAAAAACAGCAGCGTTCATGAACATTGAACATTGTTGCATGCAACTGCTTTAATAAAGTCGGTCACTGGTCCACTGTGAAACTTAGAGAGACAGAGCATGAGACAAAGCATACAGAAAATTAAAAATAATGCTCTACTACATTCAATACATATGGCTTATACTTTATTCCTAAAATGAAATAAATAATAAAGTCAAATTGTCATATTACTTTCAAATACATTTTAAAATAATTGCATGTGGCCTTTCAATATAGTCAGTTCCTCTTGTCAGTAAAAGGGAAGCAAATGCTACAAATACAAATATTATTCAACAAGGATGCATTAAATTTCTCAAAATTAAAGACATATAATATATATAATAAAATATTGTGTTTAATGTTGATTTCTTGAGCACCAAATGAGCATATTAGAATGATTTCTGAAGGATCGTGTGACACTAAAAACTGGAGTAATGGCTACTAAAAATTTGCTTTGCCATCACAGGAATAAATGACATTTTAAAATATATCAAAATAGAAATTAGTTCTTTTAAATTCTAATAGTCTTTTTTTGACTGTATTTTTGATCCAATAAATGCAGCCTTGGTGAGCACATTAGAGACGTTTTTCAAATCTTACGGACCCTAAACCTTTGAATGGATGTGAATCTCTTTAATCTTTGGAGATGAACACTGGAAGAACTTCATATTTGGAAAAGGAATTGTTTATGCATCACATTCAGGTTGCTTCGTGAGGGGCCTGCTGAGGGCCCATTTGTCATGTCTGTGTGCCGCTGGGTCCTCGGTCTCTGACTCGCTGCTGGAGCTCTCACTACTGCTGCTGCTGCTGGGACTGTCACTGCCGCTGAACTCATAGCAGTCTTTCTTCTGCCTGCTTTCCTTCTCTTTCTGTTTGTTTTGCCCCGCCTTCCTCTTTATTTTCACTCTTCCAGGGCTTTCCAATCCACTTGACATGGGCGCCTCTGACATCTGTCTATCCTGCCAGTTTGGGTTTGGTAAGGGAAGGTCTGGACTCTTCACGGATTCTTCCTTTGGCTCAGTCTTGTGCAGTTTATCTAACTTTGAACTCTTAGATTTGGACCGAATAACAAACCAATCCTATGAAAAATAACAACAAGTATACTTATTATAAAAAGATACATTTGTATGATATATAAAGAGCAGAAAATGAAATAAAATACAGGTTTATTGTGTTACCTGAGAATGAATGGAATTAATGTGATACTTGACTCCACTTTCGGAGTTGAATTCTTTCTTACATATCAAGCATTTATATTTCCCAGTCTCAAATTCACCCTGCAGAGGAAAAAAAGAAAGTTCATTATCTTTTCATAACTTTTCATTAAACGAGAAAAATCAGTAAAAACTTACTGATTTAGGTACCAATAACAAAGCATTAGTTATACTGTACAGATGAATGTCTTTTCTGGTCAAACTACACTACACCATTCAGAAGTCTGGGGTCAGTATAATTTTCTATAGTCTGCAAGGATGCATTAAACTGATCAAAAGTGACAGTTAAGACATTCGTAACCTTACAAAAAAATTTCCATTTCAAATAAATAGTACTCTTTTGACATTTATATTTATTAAGGAACTCTAAAAAAATAGTTTTCATATTAAGCAGCCAACTTTCAAAGCACCAAATCAGCATATTAATGATTTCCAAAGGATCGTGTGACACTGAAGACTGGAGTAATAGTTGCTAAAAATTCAGCTTTACCATGACTGGAATAAATTACTATTTAAAATGTATTTAAAAAGAAAAGTTATTTTAAATTGTAGTAATATTTCACAATATTACTGTTTTGTAACATGTCTGAAAGGAAATGTATTCCTTACCAAGGTACATAGTCCAAGATGAGCCTTTAGGCCAGATACGCTGGTATAGAAGCAGTTACATCCCTAATTTGACAACAAAGATGATCATTACACATTTAGTTCGGCAAACCGTTCATTCACATTCACATAATGCAACAATCAGTGCAAAACATGCACAAAACACTAATGAATGGCCCTTTAAATTCAAACACAATGGTAAAAACACCTGGAATAATATCTGTTTATGCATGATATTCACACCTTGTTTGGACACTGCACTTTTTTATGCAGTTTGACTTCATTCTTCCACTTCCGTAGAGTCTCCTGACTGAAGGCCGGCAAACCTGGACGAGAATACTTCAGCTGCATAGACACAAAAATACCATCGATGCTTATACAAATGAATACAAGATTGATTCTTCATTCACAGTTCTCAAAATTGAAACTAAAACCTTTTAGTGAATCCATGAAAGTGTGCAAAACAAACAAAGCTGATGCTGCATTACCAAAAAGAGCTTCACACTGATTCAGTTACAACATGTTGGCATAGTTTGACATATACACCTTCCTGTCATCTGGTACCAGATCACGCTGCACTTTCCTTTTGGGCCATTCCTTCAGCAGCTCCTCACTAGCGATCTCCCTCAGGTGGAACACGGCCACCTGCGCCGACAAGCGCTTGGTCCGACCGCTCTGTGTCCGCTCTGGGACGGGCTCTTTCTGTGTCTTCAGCTCCTCCACCTCACTTTCTTGGGTCATCTGCAACAACGAAAAAGCATGAAAACATCAACAGCCTGAATGAGAATTTAGGTAAATGCTTATTGAATAATGGAGAGGAGGACTCACCGGACAGTGTTCGTTCTTGACATGGTACTCCAGACCCGCTCTGGAACGATACGCTTTTCCGCAATGTTTGCAGTTCAATAAGAGCTTCTCCAGCTCTGATGCCTCTTTGCCGCATTTCTTCATGTGGTACACATAACCCATTATACTAGTGAAACTTCCAGTGCAACCCTAAAACAAAATATTCATCAGCTTTTAAGATAATTGTAAACATCCACAATGCTATAGTCACTGTTTAAAATTATTTGTTTTTATCTACCTTTTAATATTTTTCACTTTTACACTACTGTTCAAAAGTTTGGGGTCTATAAGATTTTTTTTATATATTTTTGTAAGAAGTCTCTAATGCTTACCAGGTCTGCTTTTATTTGACCAAAATACAGTAAAAACAGTCATATTGTGAGATATTATTACAGTTTAAAATAACTCACATGATCTTTCAAGAATTAATTTTAAATATGCTGACTTGGTGCTCAAGAAACAATTCTTATTGTTATAAATGTTGAAAAGAGTTCTGCTTAATATTTTTGTGGATTATTTAATGCATCTTTGCTGAATAAAAGTATTCATTGCTTTTTCGAAAATCTAACTGACCCCAAACGTTCGAATGGTAGTGTTTTTATTAAAATGTTCTTGTTTAGTACTAATATTTTTCCAGTTTTTATGTGCTGACCTCCAAAGCCTTTTAAGCTGCGTTTAATGCAATACAGATAAATGACCACACCTCTTTTGAACATTTTAATTTGCCCATCCTTTTTAATACTTTCCGTAATTTCTCCTTTACGGCTTGGTCAACTAGGTCATTCCCTGTATCTGGAATGGGCTGAAAAACAAAAAAAGAAAATAATTTTTGTGTCAGTACCATCATTTTCACTGTCAATGTCACTACCAGTTTGGAAAAAAAAAAACTAACCAAGTTGTTATGGTCAGCCATGAGGTGGTACTTCATTCCTGTTGAAGTTTTCAGTTGTTTTCCACAGTGTGGACACGTAAAAGGATCCTAGACAAAGAACAAAAACAAAATCAGTTACAGAAAAAAAAAATCTGCTATAGCTATATGATATTTTCACAAACTTTGCTATATGGATGTACCAGCTTGCAGGTTTCCAGGTGCTTCTTTAACCCATCCACTGTCTTTCTTCCAACACTTTTGCATTTTGGGCAGCTTACTCTACCCTTTGCCAAAATCTGAAGCTGCCATTTTTCCTCCTGACTTCCTGTAAAGAACCACAAAATATACAGTATATTATGAATACTTCAAAAATATGTCTATGCTGTTTTCATTTAGTCGCTGTCTCATTTACCTGGCGGATAAACAGGTGACTCCTTCTTGGATTGCGGAGATGATTTCTGCTCCTGTGTGCTGTCAGTTTTCTGATTCTTCTGAGTGAACTGAGCAATGGGAACTATAACAGGTACTGTTAAACAAAAAAGATGTACTGTAGTCTGCACTTTTCATGTTGCATCATGAATTATAGAAGAAAAACAAGAACTGCATACCGGATTGCTTTACTTCCTCTATGTACTTTTTTAAGGTGGGCTGGTCAGTTTCCTCAGTCTTGTGCTTCTTCTTTAGCTTAAAATCTGTAGCATAAAAACTTGTGCAACTTTAGGACATTATTTAAAATGTCATATATAAGTTTATCCTTTTTATATTTAAGTCTGTACTTACTTGTCTCTCTTAATGTGTTTGAAATGGATCCATCAGTTTTTCCCATCATTCCACTGGTGTGGTTCATATATTGGCTTTCCGAACCATTGACCAGACCGGATGTAATAACTGAACTGCAAGAAGACCCATGGTCTGAATCTTCTGTAGGTCTCATAACCACAGGCTGGAGATCATGGTATTAAGACATGACGTTTCAACACCTCAATTGATTCAGTATATGGTGCAATACATTACTACTGAAGGGTCAAACATTTTTTAAATGATTCTGAATCTGAGATCAAACTAAATGATTCAAATTTGTTAAATGCAGTTAACATTTGGCAACCGAAAAAGGTTGGCACACATTTTTTTTGTTTGGCAAAACTCACTTTTTTCTGGTGTAAGTTCTCTTTATTTTCTGAGAGCTTGTCCTCTCATTCTAAAATTCAGTAACAGAAATGCAGTAACAATATTAGTTTTGACGGTCTCATGTTTAATTTTATTGATTACCTAAATATATTCTATATATACACCGGCATATTGATGCATAACTTATGGTAAGGATGCTTGGACTTACTTTGGATGGTTTCATTCCACTATTTTCAACCTCTCTTCCCAAATCTTTCATGACATCTACTGTTGAGGATGCAATCAACTCTTTAGAATAATATAAAATAGATTTAATAAATGTAACCACTCAAAAATGACATATTTAATAGATCATAATGTAAATGTAATTCATTTCAGACTACATGTGATCATGTTCTGGGAGTGCAACCACATCACAATAAGCCATATAGGGTTTACAAAGTCTAGAATTTAATAAATCTTACATTAATACAGAATTACCTGGTGTTTGGGGGTTTAGTTTTGGTTTTGACATTTTCCTCTTGCTGGGTGCACATGTGGCAGACATGTAATCCTGGGTCTGATCCATGATCCTATTCCACACAAATCAGTGCTAGATACAGAAAAGCATGGATAGGGATACACTGTTATCTATATTAGATCATTATTTTAGCATAATCAAAAACAAATAAATAAGAGTCACATATAGATAAGCTGCTTTGTGGAATTTCGTTATTTCATTAATTCAGTGTCCCTCAAGCAGATACTGGTTGCACTACGGCTAAAAATTTGAAAAATAAAACCCATCTGAATGCATGGACTAAGCCTGTATTTACACACAGAAGCTGCATGCAGCCCTAACGTTACATGCTCCTTTATTGCAGTGCTTAAGTGTAGTCTTCAAGACCACTGCCACCATCACTGCCCACTAATATTCCCAGCCAAAATATAAGGCATGACGGCACTACGTCACATAAACCCCAATCCGTATTTCATCGATATACCCTAAACTTTAAATTTAGAAAGCCATATTCAACACTCAATGTCCACAAAACAGTCAAGAGTAGCTATAACATTACCGTCGTCTCGGCGAGATCCTTTCATACATAATACGCCCCTTCTCTCCACCAGCCAATGAGAAAACGCTCTTCCGACAACACACCAAAAAGGGGCGGGCCTTCACGCTAAAACAACCTATCGCTGGAGACTGCAGGTCCTAGATCAGATTTTGACACGCCTCTTTTTACTCCTTGCTGCGGTTGAGACGACGTGACTGAACCGGAATCAGTGTGTATACAGAATCGAACCAATTTAGTTTTAGCAAAATCAGCTTTCGGTTTCAATACACCAGAAATGAGCGGCGCAGGGTCTTCTTGGTCTTCCAGTGGATTAGCGTTGATGAAACCAAACACATGGAGGCTCACCAAGGAAAAGGTACAATTAGCAAACATGTAACATCTTTTATTTACAAACTAATATTAATATAACAAAATACACTATTGTTGCTTTAGATGTTATGGTATGTGCTGGCAAGGAAGTCTATATAAAAGGGTGCTTTTAAATGTTTTTAAATATGTCAATATTTTCAAGCAGGGTAGAGCTCTTCGACAACAAATCCATGCAATCTCTCAGTCTTCTGTCCTAGATGGTATGAACGTCACCTGATAATGTTTCTAATGCCATTTATTTAATACACCCCAAGACAAATGTAAAAAATACATTTATAAAACTAAGCTCTTGCAATCTGACATGCTCTATTATGTCCACCTGTTTCTAGAGGCAGGCATTGAGGATTCTCAAATCCTTACTTTGACAAGAGAGGATCTGAATGAGCTTTTTCCTGGTATTAGGAACTTTCAGCTCAGAAGGACAATTATGACACTCATCACAGACACAGTGAAGGTAAGGTCTTTGGTCAATATGCTGGTGGAATTCAACTTAAATGGCCCTCCAAAAAAAATTTCACACTCCCAAGTCAGAGTTTCATGGTATTAGACAACAAAATATCAAACTTAGTGGCATTTTTTTTAACAACCACTAAGTACCAAACACTATTTTGCATGCACATTTGAGGCCATTTGCTCCAAACTGAAGTTCACACAGGTGTAGTTCATCACTTTAACGATGAACGGGTTCCACTAACATTTGACAACCAGCGGGTGTGCAAATATTTAATATTAAAATAATTTTCTTTAATATATTGTGGATTTTTGGGGTCATTTTATATATTTAATACTAAAATGTCATGTTACAGAAACCAAATACAATGTAAATGGAGTAAACTGTGTGCATATGTACATGCTCCATATATTTTTTTGTTTACAGATAAGTGAGTAATTATTTATTATTTGATTCCTGACAGGATTCACTTCAACATGGCCCAGAAACATTGGCCAGTGCACTGATGCATTTAAAGCACAAAAGCAAAAACAGTGAGTTACTTATGACCTACAGATATACCATTTTCAGTTGTAGCAGAGAACCAGTGGTGTTGTCTTTGTTAAAGAGATGTTTTATAGCAGCCTTATGACATTTTCCTAGATGATGCTGCTGTACAGGATATTTTGAAGGAGTCCCTTCGAGCGTTTAGACAACTGGAGGATCAGCTCAAAGCAGCACAGGCATCACTGAAACCATACATTGAGGTCTTGAACGGTCTCACTGAGGCATCTGCTAGAAAAGAGGACTGGGGTATAGAGGGAACATCAAGCAGGAGAACAATTTCAAGCACATTCCCAACAGATATGAACTCTCCAACCATGCAGACTCACTCTTTTGGTACACTACCTTTCATCCAAGTGCTCAAAACCACATTTTTGCAAACTTAGCTTTGAGAGATTATAAATATTTACTTTGCATTATTAAAATATACAGTGGGTTTCTGAAGTCTGAGAGTATTAGTGCAAATGCTTCTATTTTGCATTTTTTAAATATATATTTCTCTTTTGTAGAGCCTTCAGTCAGAGTGCATCCATTTGTTTGTGGTCGAACCTTGGGAACGGACAAGCAAATTCTCGCCCAGCTCAAGGGAGTTAAAGAGAGTGATTTATGGGATTGTCAGCTGATACTGGCCTTCAGTCCTGTGACATCACGAGCAGGAACTGACGCTGAAGAAGCACTGAAGAAAATTCCAGGTAATTATTATAAGAACAATGCTTAACTAGTTTCCATATTATATCTAAATATATTGTATTTGAGAGAAATGTAGCCAGTTTAATACAGGTTTCCTATAATGGTTATAGGACTAGTCTGCAAATGGTAATTTAATAGGGTCAGTCCTTCTTGCACTTGCATCTATGTCAATTCAAATTATAATTCTAATGTTAAATTATTCTTAATTTTTCATGTCTTTTCAGCTGATAAACCAGCAGTACTGGTGATATTGCACCATACCTTCAACCCTACGTACGTGTGTCCCAGCTTAAACATAGCATCTTCTCAAGTGAATATCGTGGAACATGTTAATGTGCTCTTTCATGACTCACATCGTGGTCTTCTTAAGTGTTCAGTAAATGAAACTGCAATTACCAAACTTCAATCTGTCTTAAACCGGTATATGTAAATGCTCTTGCTTCAAATGCTTTAACTGTTAATCATTGAAAATGTTTGATCATATGAGTAGACAAAAACAACAAGCCTGCTAATAAACATTTAAGACTGGTGTGTTGATTCCAAAAATTTAATGTATTCAGACAATTTTATCACAATATTTTAGTAAGAAAGCCAATAGCAGGAACATTAGAAGAACACCTTTTCCATCAATGCTCTGTTATCAAACCATAATGCGTTTAAGTTCTCACCTTCATGTAGGCACATTTAAATTCATGTACATCTCACACATCAGAGAAGTGATACCTCATGCCATCATCATTAATATCCTAGCTTTTTAAAATGCATTAAGTCAAAGTAGTTGTGGTGGTTCAACAGGCTAAAACAAGCAAGCTTGTAGCCAACCTACACACTGATAACAAATGTGTGACTGCAGCATCAAAACCTGCCCTGACTTCCGATCTTTTCATTCAGGGACTTCCCTTTTTCATACTGTGGGCAATATCGTGGGTAATATTCACAAATCACAAACCAAAAAGAAAAATACACATTGTAATGCTTTCTCAAACAATAAACATAAGAGTTAATATACTGATTTAGGGAGACGGTCCTCACAATGTACTCCAGCAACCTGGAAAAAACTGGCTTGGTTATGAAACGTTCTACAGCCAATCACCACACCTGATGAGTAACCAATAGGAATTTTCGTAGGCACATAGATACATATGTTTGAATAGCAATCTTTGCACCACATGACCATGGATCAATCATGGATATTATTTCCCATTAAAACACTCAAAAGGAAAAACAAAAGCCAAAAACAAACATGTATGATGGTACGGTTGGGTCAGTCGAGACAGAAGTGTCATTTGTTTACATTCGAGTGATTGGCCAGAGCATTTTGTGCTTATCCGAGTTTTTCCTGTTTGACAAGCTTTATCTGTCACTGGCTTGGTCCTTTTTTCTTGTTGCTCCAGTAATTGCCGTAGGCCTTGTCAAACATATTTTTGCAACTTAGCTTAGCATTCAGGCGGGAGCAGATGAGGAAGGAGCCACCCATTTTGCGGTGGAGGGAGTAGGTTTCTTCTGGTGGAGGGATGAGGCGCTGTTTCAGCATGACGGGGATGAGGTTGTGGATGCGCTCTGTGGTGCTCTGCGCCCCGAAATTAAATGGCTCCTCGGAGGCAAAAGCCTCACCCAGGATCATCACAGCATCCACATGGGCATTTTCCATGGCCTGGATGAGGAGAAGAGGTTGTGTTAACACCCCTTATTTGTCATATGTGCAGCTTAAAACTTAAATATCTGGTATATTACTACCTTTGACTCATAACCAGTCAAGAACTTCATGACTATGGATTGCTTCAGCACTTCTTCTCGATTACCATCTGCTGCAGCCTTGATGATCTGTTTTAAAGAGGAAGATGCAATCAGTTAAAGAAATAAAATATTCATTAAATAAAGTTAACTTTTAATTTTATATGTCTTACCTCAATATAAAGATCAGTGAAACTCTCATCAAACCCTCTTGTTGCACCAAAGTCCAGCAAAGCAACCTGTGGATTGAAGAACAGCTCGATTATACCAAGAGATGAAGCCAAAACAATACGCTTACTTTCGATTTACTTCACAAAATACTCCAATACAATAAATAAATAAAATTAATACATACACACTGTGGGGTTGGCTAGGATGTTAATATAAATGTTCTAATAAAATTTTGTAAATGGTATAAATGTTATATGAAATGATAAATGTAACAAAAATGGTATAAATGTAAAGTTTTGAAGATTTTTGTAATCAAAAGTAACAATGTAAAATATCATTTAAAAATTCTACTTTGTATTTGAATATATAATTTATCCCTCTGATCGTAAAGCTGCATTTTTTAGTAGTCATTACTCCAGGCTTTAGTGTTACACGATCCTTCAGAAATAATTCTAATATGCTGATCTGCTGCTCAAAAAATATTTCATATAACAATTATTACTATTTTTATTAATAACAATAACAATCATCAAAACATCATAACACTAATATTAATAGAAATCTTTTGTAACATTATAAATGTCTTTGCTACCAGTTTTGAACAATTTAACGCATGCTTGGTGAATAGAAGTATTAATTTCTTTAAAAAAGTAAAAACATCAACAACAAAAAAAGTTTTAATAATAGTGCACATATTTGCAGCACCAGTCAAAAGATAGGATATGCCAACTCATTCTTTACTAATATTTTCTACATTTTAGATTGATATTAAAGTCAAAACAACTGAAAGTATGGGAATTATGTTGTGACCAACACAAATGTTTAATTCATCAAAACTCTTATATTTCAGCTTCTTAAAAGGGATACTCCACCCCAAAATGAAAATGTTGTCATTAATCACTTACCCCCATGTTGATCCAAACCCGTGAAATTTAAGATATTTTGGATGAAAACCGGGAGGCCTGTGACTGTCCCATAGACTGCCAAGTAAATAACAGTGTCAAGGTCCATAAAAGTATGAAAAACATCGTCAGAATAGTCCATCTGCCATCAGTGGTTCAAAAGTGACGTTATGAAGCGAGAATACTTTTTGTAAGCGAAGAAAACAAAAATAATGACTTTATGCTCCTGTGTGGTGCGGCTGATACAGAAGAGCATACACAGCATACGGTGATATGGAGAGAGACAGAGGAGAGTGTTGACAAAGGAATTGTTGAATAAAGTTGTTATTTTTGTTTTCTTTGCTTACAAAAAGTATTCTCATCGCTTCATAACGTTACGGTTGAACCACTGATGGCAGTTTTTCATACTTTTCTGAACCTTGACAGTGTAACTTACTTGGCAGTCTATGGGACAGTCACAGACCTCCCGGTTTTCATCCAAAATATCTTAAATTGTGTTCCAAAGACGAACAAAGCTTTTACGGATTTGGAACAACATGGGGGTAAGTGATTAATGACAATTTTCATTTTGGGGTGGAGTATCCCTTTAAAGACACCAGTATTCAAGCAGGTTTAAAGCAAATTCAGCCATGTGGGTCTAAACTGGTAGTGTAAACAACCAGGAAATGTCATAGTGGCATTCTCTCTTACCCTGTGGGTTTGTGGATCATAAAAGAAATTGGACCAGTTGGGATCCGTCTGCATGTATCTGAACTCGAACAGCTCCCTCAGACACAGGATCAGGATGTTCTCGCAGATCTGTGCAAAAATAAAAAGTATGGTTACTACACATGCACTAAACTGCTTTAAATCCACAGTATTTACGCTTTAATGCATTTGTAGTACTTAGTATAAAGTTATAAATCAGTTCTAACTCAAAACAAATCAATGTTTTAATGCAATGTTTACAAACTATGTAAATAATGAGCATTTAAATCATAGTTGTATGGTCTTGTCACATTTACTGGCTTCATTTATGTAAGTGTGCATCATTTCCTCTATTCACGATTTGGTCAACACAGTTGATTTATTTTAAACCTCATTACCTAACGTTTTTTTTTTTTGGTATGGATAAGACCTCGTTTACACTTTGCCCTACTAATGCAATAAGACACGTCCACCATCAGGTGGCGATAATACTTCAGGAAGCTCGCTGGCTTCCATAATGGCCACGTTTGAGACCATGTGACTCAGGCATCATAGAATATAACATGGCCTGATACATCACCGAATTTTAATGTGCTTATGTAACTTGCTAAACTATAATGATGCTAATAACTGTAAATAACAATAGGAGAACTGAAATTCCTAGAAAGTAAGCTGAAAATATTTTTCATTCCAATAAGGTAGCAACCAATTCATAATCCAATTACAAATGTTTTTAATGTTTGTAGATGGTCTGATCATATATGGTTTCTGGGAGTCCTCAAGTCTTAAATTTAGATGTAGCAAATTTAAGCCATAAAAAGTCTTAAATGCCCTAAATGGTACAAGAAAAGTCTTCATTATAAATTTGAAAGTTCTTAATTTTAAGGACGCAAAGACAAGAATCAAGAAATGGTTTAATGTGAGCAAAAGGCTATGAATTCACTGAATAAATATAAGCCTATCTTTTGTTCAAACCAATGCAAATTTGACCCATACTTTTATGAAGCAAACACAGAGTTGTAAATGTGAACTGGTGGATTGACAAGAAGCTGTCCCTTCTAAAAACCCAATTATGGTAGTAAGATACATTTATACGTTTTAAATTAATATAATAATTGATACATTTGATTCACCCCATTTCTTAAAAAAATGTTCTAAAGGCTGGAATGTGAAACTTTCGTTTTTCCAGAAACCTGTATCTGAACTGAATCAGATACAGGTTTTTTAATTTTTAATAATTTAAAAATTAAATAATTTATATTTAATTTAAAATTAATAATTTTTTATTATTTTACAGTTTTATATGTTACCATAGACACTGCCCTAATCCTCTCACATGGTATTAATTTTATTTGTGAAGGTTGTAAAAAAAAAAAAAAAAGAAAAAAAAAAAGGCTTAAATATCCTGCAGACACACTGTTAGATGTAATAGTCAGGGTTTTTTTTCCCATTTCATTCATTGCAGAAACAATTTTACCAGCAACAGTGAATACCTCATTTTTCAACTCTTGTGAAAGTCCATCAGCCTGATCCAAGGGAAATCCAGGCACCAATTCGGTGGTGAGGACGTGCTGGCTGCTGAGTTCGTCGATTACCTCTGGCACGTAGAAGAAGGGGTGATCTTTCAGAAGTTCCCTGTCAAAAACCACAAAGCTTCTAAGTCACTGAGCACAAATCAGCATCCCCGTAAAAGCATGCCACCCCGCACGTGCACCACAGACAGGACGTGATGATGAACACACACACACACACACACACACACACACACACACACACACACACACACACACACACACGTCTGCTTCTGAAGGGATGTGGGAAAAACAGTGATGCTATTCTCTGGGTGTGAGGATATTTAAATTATAGCTTGCCAAGCAGTAATGGGTACGTCAGCTTTGGAATACAGTCAGGCTAGATATCTGAAAACTATATAGCTACAAGAAAAGTTCATATTAGAAGTAGCGATACGAACTATCCTGATGCTATGTAACAATGCTAGATCTATACATCTATATCAAAGATGAAAACAACATACTCTGACCACACAGTTTTACACAATGTGCAACGTAATCCAGTGGAAGTAAATATGTAATTGCTTAAAAGGATGCTGCACACTTCAGTACTGCAAGGTCATTATAGGCAAGATAAGTTCCCTTTTCTGAGAAATGATCAAAATTAGGTGAGCTTTATTCTTAAAATAAGAAAAATATATATGCAAATGTGTATGAAAAATAAACAATTAAAAGGGAAAACAAGTTTATTTTTCCTTGCATTCGTAGCTGGTTTTTCTTGTTTTAAACAAACCACATTTAGATATGTGTACTAGAAACAAGACAAAAATAGTAAAAAAGAAAGTAACTTTTTGCTGTGTAAACACTACTGAGTGATGACTAAAATGAATCTGTTTTCTTTTAACCATTTATATTACTTTTTTTTTTTTCTATAAAACCACTTTTAATAAGGCTTTCAGACAAGCTTTAGTTTTTTTTCTAATCTAAGTCTATGGAGGCATTGAACAGTATTAAAATGCAATTTTACAGAAACTATCCAAACGGATGTGAAACACAGATTAGCAACATTAACCACAGATCATCTAACGGTCAACTGTCCATAAGAACCAATTCAATAAAATTAATTGGACTACCCGACAAAGAGAAGACATTCTAGAAGAATGAGTTTGATTATTTCCTCAGCTCTTTCGGATTTGAGGCTTTATGTGCAACGTGTTTAAACTACGTCAATACTTGCAGAAAACAAAAGTGTTACATCATTTTGAAAAGAGCTAATCTGCTGAACCCTGAGTGTCTCATTGGTCTGCTCAAAAGTAAAAGACACATCTCACTCTGAAGGCATGTATGTAACCATATCTCTCTCTTGGAACGCATGTTTCATTCTTCACCCTCCCTGTGAAGTCAGGGTCCCAGTAGAGGACAGGACACAGGGTACGGGCTTGTTGTCAATGTTTATTATTTCCATTTGTGCTATATTTAAAATATGTCAGCACGCAAACTGTTCCTTAAGATCAAATCATTCAATCCCTGGCCTACAAGCTGGGCGGTTATTTTTAGCCCTGTGCTGAGGCCCCAACGCTCCAGAGAAGCTGTTATATGAGGAAACAGAAGTGCACAATAATTCTGAGCAGTTGTTGTGTTTATTTTCGTGTGTAAACCTTACTTTCAAAGGCATTATGGGGTACAGGATTAATTTAGCTTGGATATCAGGCACATGGCAGCCTGAAATGTCCTGTGGACCGCATGTGAGCCCACAGCCCACCCATGGTTTTATAGAGGGGTAGATTAATGAATACAGTGATGGGATGCTCTGAATTAGCAGTGAGAAAAATGTCTCCAGGTTGTTTTTGTTCACTCACTTGAATTTCCGAGCACACTTGGCTTCTCTTATGTAATCACACTCCAGCGCCAGCTCACGTCGCATCACATCTATCAAATGGTCCGGGAACAGACCTGCACATTCATAGACAAGATACACATATACATATTATATATATATATAGAGTCAGTAATATATATATATATATATATACATACATACATACATATATATATATATATATATATATACATATACATATATATATATATATATATATATGACCAAGAGGTGGCACTCAAAATACATTTTTAAAATGTCAAATTTAAGACTTGCTTTAAAAGTACAATTTTGAAAAACATTGTTTTAATAATGAGAAAAACGCATCATGAAATCAGTATCGTGAATTATATCACATTACGAGTGAATTGCATCCCTAGTTTTAATAATGTTTTGTCATGCTTTAAAAAAGATCATTACAAATGTTTTTTAAATGAATGTCATCCAAATTTAAATAGAAATTCAAGTGCAATTCAGTTTACCATAAATGCAGTACACTATAACCATATTTCAAAGACAACAAAAGTAAATATGATATTACACAAAGATATACTTGTGTCCTATTTAAGTGGGCCAAGAATGCATGTAAAACAAACTGTATTTAATTGCAATTAAGTGCCTTAAAAAAATTACGTTTACACAATTGTATAATACTAACATGTACTGTACTTGTGTTTCACAAGAGTTGGCAAGACATTAAAAAATATCTTAGGTATCTGCTTTGTGTCATTTCTCTCTTCTGGCAAAAAGGAGGATTGACAACACTGCGGTGGCATTTACAAGCTCAAATGAAAGTTCAGACTATGTTTGGAGCATTAGGCTTCTCTGACAGCTGAACATTTAACTGGCATTGATCTTGCAGCAGTGGATGCTATTGTAACCATGAGGCTCTGGGGCTCTGATTGGTCAGTGTGCAGTTTGAGATCCATCAGCCCACTGAGACCCAACAGGCCCCGAGCTCCCAGTTCTCAGTCTGAAACACACTAAACAAAGATTCGAGTGCACTGACACCAAGTTCTTGGAAAAAATGGGGTCAACAAATGTTTCAAAATCAGTGCTATTTCATAAGTTTTTTTATTTTGACTTTGGCCAAAACATTTTAGAGCTTACAAAAATGCACACTATCTTTCCAAAGTTTGGGGTTGGTACTATTTTAAAGAAATTATTACTGTATTCAATTAATCACAAGGGACAGTAAAGAAGTGTATTTCACATAAATGCTGTTCTTCTGAACTTTCTATTCATCAAAGATGGTTTCCTCAAAGATATTAAACAGCACAATGGTTTTCAACATTTATAAGAATAGGAAATGGTTCTTGAGTTCCAAATCATCAGATTACAATGATTTCTGAAGGATCATGTGAAACTTAAGACTTGAGTAATGTTGCTGAAAATTCAGTTTTGCCATCACAGGAATAAATTACATCATAAAATAGAAGAAAAACTAATAATGTTTCCGTTTTTTCCCCCTCAAATTAATGTAGCCTCTGTGAGCATAAGATACAACCTTTAAAACCCAAACTTTGAAATGGTAGTGTATACTTCCTGTAAAAAAAAACCCCGCATCTGCTTCTTGTAATATTACATTATACTACATCAGGTGACAGCAATTGACCTTTTTATTTGATTTATGTGCTTTTATGTTTGTAGTTATATGACAAAAACCAGACAGGAAGTAAACGGACTGGTGGGATTAGGAAATAACCTGAGGCGCTCACATTTGCCATCCACATGCATCCAATAATTTATTTACCTAAAATTCTAAAAATCAAATTTATGGTCATCATCACCTTCAGGAAGGGCGTTGCTCATGCTCAGGACCGTCATCAGGTTATTCACATCGCTGTTGATGCTCTGTGCGACTCCAGGGTACTGCAGAAACCAAGAGTAGGTTACATTGGGCTCAGAAAACATTACACAGTAGCAGTTCATTTCCTAAACCAAAACAAGTTCAAACCGGTAAGAACACAGACAACAAATCGCAACACAAAACACCTCCAGCAAAACAGCCTTGACCCTGTTGAGCGCATATTGGTGGGCTAGTTTATTTCCGAACATTTCAAAACTGTTTGTTTTACTAAAAAAAGCTCATCCAGATTTAGGTCATCTAATCATAAACATTCAGATCGATATCGTTTGCAAAAGCAGTTAGTGGTAATCGCTCTTAGGACTTCAAGCAGTTGGTGCTCCAAATTAACCTATTTTATTTGACTGTTAAAATGGGCATTTTACAGTACAGGTGCATACTAGGTGGAAAGCTTTGTTTGTGGTTTTGGTGTGGAATGTGCTAACACAAGCGCAACATTGTACTACTGCTGCTTCAGATTGATGCTAACAAAGAAACTATGCTCCTCTGAATGATAGGATAACTGTAAATTTTTATGTTGCATGTAACAAATTTCTCTAAATATAATGCAACTTATTTCTTCATTTTAAAACAAAGTATTATTTCTCTGTTAAAAAAGAAAATACAAATGGGTTATGAATAAAATCACCTTTGATTGACTGATCAGCTGCAAAAAGATCAAATCATTTTATCTTGTGTGGCGTCCCATTAAAATTAACTGTAAACTCACCTTAAAGCTTTATTGATCATCGGGACCACTCTTTAAACTAAAGGTGCTTAAAAGGTTCTTCACAGCGATGCCACAGAAGAACCATTCAGTCAAAGGTTCTTTAAAGAACCATCTCTTTCTTACCTTTTATAATCTGAAAAACCTTCTTTCACCACAAAGAACCTTTTGTGAAACAGAAAGTTTCTTCAGATGTAAAAGGTTCTTTATGAAACCATTTAGACAAAAAAATGTTCTTCTATGGCATCGTGAAACACCTTTATTTTTTAAAATAGTACTTTCAGTGTGAAACCAACCTGGATTTTCATGGCGACCTCTCGACCGTCTTTCATCCTGGCCAGATGGACCTGACCAATAGAGGCAGCTGCAAAGGGTCTCTCCTCAAACAGATCTACTTTATCCCTCCAGTTTGGGCCCAGGTCATTGTTCAAGGCTTTCTGCAAAGATCAAAAAGCAAGAGATATATATATTTTTTTAAATTCTGAGTTTATATGATTTTCAGATGTAAAACATAGAAATATTTTGTAGTTTAAGTAGATGGTACCATCATCTGTTTGATGGGCATGAAGTCTGCACTCTGACGCACACGGTCAAAGATCTTGGCCAGCTGTGGGTTGATGAATGCATCATCTGAAACATTAAACACACATCCAGTGTTGGTATAGTACAGTGCTATTCTTTAACAAATGCCAAATGAAAATGATGGCCCTGTTTATAGCTGGTATTATCATCCTTCCTGGGTGATCTGATCACAATTGTAGTATTTAAAATTTTAATGTACTTTAAAAAGTCATTTATTGCTGTAATGGCAAAGCATATTTTTCAGTGTAACATGATTCTTCAAAAATCATTGAGAAACCGTGATTGACCTGTGATAACATGGTAAAACCACTGTAAAGAACGGCTTATTGCTTTATTTTCATGCAAAGGTTCACTGATAGGTGAGTAGGTGTCCCTGTGAGTCGCTGTTGTTTAGGACACATTAGTGTTTACACAACAAATGTGATGTGGTCAAATGCTTTCCTAAGCTATGAATGTGGTTTGAATGATTGGATAACTTTGTATTTTGTGCTCCCCATTTATGATTAGACCACTAAAGGCATATCATGTTAATTTCAGGTATAACGGGTGCCTGTATTTTCTACTTCAGATCAATAAAATCATATAAAAAGAGAATTGTCAAATGCCCTACAATACAATATAGTCTTGCGTTTCTTGTTGCTTAATCTTTCATAAATCTGTTGTCATATTACAGGTTTACTCGGGTAGCTGCAGTGCACAGTCAATACATAACCGTAAACAGGATTTTAGAGATTCACGAGAAGAAAGAAACTGTGTGACAGATGTACGCCACTGTAAACACTCTCAAGCCTTAAGGAGTGTGAGAGAGCGAGCGAGCGAGCGAGAGAGACAGAGAGAGAGAGAGAGAGAGAGAGAGAGAGAGAGAGAGAGAGAGAGAGAGAGAGAGAGAGAGAGAGAGCGCATGAAATAACAAATTGCTGGATTCAAACCCAGTGAAATGCTAAACTGCTACGGAGTTGAAGGCTTCGAGAGTTGAAGATTTGAAATTTTTCCATGACTGTCTCTGCGTACATCACAACTAACTATTAAAAAAAAGTAAAGCTTATGCGATGACCTCTTATTTTCTCAGCTGAGAAATGTGGGCTACTAAACCATATTTGGACAGGACTAGTTTTCCTGAAGGAGGTATGAAAAAACAAAACAAGTGTCAGTAAATCAGGACGCTTTCCCTTCAGATTTGTCATGTCTTGATGGGCGATTGTGTGTGCTGTCCTTTCAAAACTTCCTGAAGTGTAGAGTAAAGGTCACGTTTCTGGCATAGCTGTGGGCTTATTTTGAGCCTTGCCGATGCCAGCGCTGTCGCTGTCCTTCACTGGCAAGTTGTAGGGATCTGCAGCTTACAAAATACTGCCTATCTTGATGAGAATGACGCGGTGCATGAGTAGCTGCCGAGGTTTGGAAATGTCATGCAGGGAGGCCGTTCTACAGTAATCTATGCACTGCATTCTTGATCGGGTGACACAGATGCTTTCATTCTTGCTTTCCAACACACACTAATGCACACAGAGCAGGGAAGAATGACCTCACATACCTACCAGAAATAATAAACATATTTGCACAGAGAAGAGAGTCATTCACTCTGGGCCTCCGGCCTCTGCTCACTCAAGCCGGCCGCGGCTCACTCTAGGCCTCCGGCCTCTGCTCACTCAAGCCGGCCGCGGTGTGTGACGTTGTTTCATTGAGAAGGCCCTCAAGGCCCTATTGTTTTTGCCTTCAAACAAAACACGACTAGAAATCATGTTTATAAGGGGTTTTATGTTTTTGTCTCATCGCCCTGGCCGGACAAGGCTTCACAATATGTTAAGAGGCGTAACATTTCTGTCTCACGCTTGAGGCATTCGGCCAATCACAACATGCTGGATAGCTGGCCAATCACAGCACACCTCGCTTTTCAGAGAGATGAGCCTCGTGAAAATCGACGCTTTTCAGAAGACGGGGCATAGAGGAGAAACAATAATGTACAGTATGTGTGTTTTTTGAAACTTAAACCGCATAAACATTTCATTACACCAAATACACAAAATAATGTTCATCATATGACCCCTTTAAATGTTTTTGAAAGAAGTCTATTATGCTTAACCAATGGTTGCCTTAACTTGATCAAAAATACAGTAAAACAAGTTTGTTGTAAAATACTGTTACAATATAAAATAACTGTTAATATACTTAAAAATTTAATTTCCTGTGACTGCAAGGCTGAATTTTCAGCAGCCATTACTGCAGTCTTCAGTGTCTCACTATCCTTCAGAAATCATTGGAAAATGTTGATTTGGTGCTCAAGAAATATGCTTGTCTTTGTAATCCTGTCACTGCTCACCTGATTAGAATATGGTGTAAGCTTTTAGAAAAAAAGATCAATGAGAAACATGAGAACAAATTCATTCAAGTGTATCTAGACTGGTAGTTTCTGAGGACCCTGAACAGTCAGCAAAAAGAAAAGCTAGCATCCATTTTCCACCACTGTGTGGAAAATAACGAAAGGAAGGACACATGAGGTTTTTTATCTTTAGACGTTTGCATATCAGAGAGGAAATAAACCGCATCTCCAATTTCTCTGCACCTTTCTGTAAGAGGATTACAGTCACTCATATCATCAGCCTGTAAAACCGAAACAGGCCTCAATCACGTACCAGTCTAACTTGAGAGTGGCCATGACTTACAACCATCCCAACACTGGAAGCAGCCGTGGGTTATGAATACTATCAGTCATGGAGGACACCTTAGTGGCCCCAATAAATCCTTGAGGAGTGAACCTGTCTAACGTGGTGACTTGTTATATGCAGTACAAACAGCATTCTCTTACCTTGAATACTGAGCATCTGGCCGAGCTTGAGGGCCGCCCCACGCACTTTACACAATGTCCTGACGATACGCTCAGCATTGGCCTCTGAAAGGAAGGGGCTGCTGTCCAAAACGGCCTTCTTTTCACCTATGTGAAATTACAAGTCCGTTAACCTTTTGGACTGAAAATACAACTTAAAGGAATTGTTCACCCCAAAAAATGAATTTTCTGACCCTCAGGCCATCCAAAATGTAGATGAGTTTGGAGTAATTTAGCATTTTATCACTTGCTCACCAATAGATCCTCTGCAGTGAATGGGTGCCGTCAGAATTCAAGTTCAAACAGCTAATAAAAACGTCACAATCCATAAGTAATCCACGACTCTAGTCCATCAGTTAACATCTTGTGAAGAAAAATACCATGTTTGTATAACAAATATATCATTAAGGCTTTTTAACTTTGTGCACTAACATATTTGATTAGAACTGATTTGGACTCTTAACTTGTAAAAGGTATATTTGACCTGTGCATATTTCTCTCCTGATTCAGACAAGACATTTTTTTTTGGACATTTTTAATGTTTTGAATTTTAAAACGTCTTGATGGATTTGTTTATTACAAACATGCAGGACTGGATTCATGTAGAATACTTTTGGATTATTGTGATGTTATTATCAGCTGTTTGGATGAAGAAAAAAACTCATCTACATCTTGGATGACCTAAGGGTGAGTAAAATGTCAGCAAATGTATATTTTTGGTAAATTATTCCTTCAAAATGAATATTCAGCACAGTAAAACCTAACGGGACAAATGGACCCATGTTTTTTTTTTTTTTATACAGAGGTCCAAAAAATCTTAAATAACCACTGGATGTGCAATTTAAAACAAAAAAGAAAATCTGTGCTACTAAAAACCATTTGTCTATGTAAACTATACCCCACAAACTGTTGGATCAGGGTCTTCATTATCTCTGTGAGGACATTAGAGCTATTCCTGGATGTGATGATGAGGTCAAAGGTAATCATTATCCAGCATGCCGGGTGTCTACATAGATATGATCTAGTTACAGACCACTGTTCTCAGAACACATTTGTACTCTCAGTTCCCATATGCAGTCAGATAGTCATAATGCAACTCTGTAGACAGCGAAATATCTGCAAACAGCCAGTTTAACAGGATTATAGTATTCTCTTAATGTGATGAACAAAGCTTTGAGACTTTAGTTGCAAGCAAGACAACAAAGAAAATGAATAAGATGGAATTTTTTATTTTATTTTATTTTTATTTTGCAACCCAATATTAAAGATTAGTGCACTAAAGAAGTCATTAAGAATTGGTAATAAAAAAAAAAAAAAAACTGAACTAATCTGAAATGGTTATTACAGGTCTCAAGTCAAAGACTTTGTATTTTGTTTAAAAAAAATAATAATAAATAAAAATTCCATGATGCATTTAAAGTCAACATACCTAAATCAACCCTAAATACTTAGAATAAAGCATTAAAAAATAAAATCAAACGAAAGACGAAAATAAAACAATGTTTGCATTCATATCCCCTCATTCAAATTTAAAAACTCAGCTCTGCAATGTAAAATAGACCATGTTTGTGTTACTAATATTAAATTAAAATGTAATAACTTTAAATCACCTTCAAAATGACAGCATGCTTAACACTTTCATAATGATGCCATGCTACAAATGCTGTTTCACATTGCCTTTAAACATGCCAAAACAACAGTGGCAATGTGTATGTCCGACTAAAGCTCTCTTTGTGGCATAGGAAGATTTGAAGTTGAGCTGAGAGATCCTGGATGATGGGAGGGGTGCACATATTTAAACGCACAAGCGCTGAACAAGGTTAAACATTTCAAGAATGAGAGAAACTTTTAAGAAGAGTACATTTCAATAATACATTGGCATTTTTCATACCAATTACACAGATGCATGGATATAAATATTTTATGATCTGTGCTGTAAAAAATGACTCTACATTAAAACTACCTCTCAGCCTTGACAGCAGGCTAATTTAAGTGCACTTTAGATCAGGAAACTTTGTGAATGTTCCTGTGTATATTATACATACAGCCCAATTTAAGCAAACACAGACAGTCAAAAGAGCAATGGTGCTCTCCTGTCTAAAAGTAAATAACACCATACGCACACTAGATTTTCAGTACTGTTTGTACTGAAAGAGAGGACAAAAAAAGGAAAGCTCTTTTCATTGCTACAAATGATGCACATTGGTTAAGATCATGGTTGTTGTGGGTTCTGGTAGGTAGTGCACACGTGTTTATGTGTGGGTGACTTGAGTTTAAAAACCCACAATCTCCTTCCTATTCTTTCATGTCTCCTCACTCACTATCTCTCTGTTAATGAAATGGTTTAAAGTCCAAAAACAAACAAACAGAAAACTCTAATTGCATGCAATTTACAGTATCACTTGTAATCATACCATGCCTGATAGCATGTCAATAATCAATAAAATGTTCTAACTGGTAATTAGCTATACATTGTACCGTTCCAAATTGTAACTGTAAAGTTCAGTTCTAGTAGATAATGCAATTGTCTTACCATTCTTGTCCTCTGATCTTAGGCTTTTCTTTGCCACTTCTGCCAAAGCTCCAATACCCAAACCCACAGCGAGACCTGCAAGGGATTCAAAAACAAAAAGGAAATGGTCCATAAATCAACAGAAGTTAAATACTGAAACACTCATCATCACACTCCTCAAATCAGCACTTCCACCATGTAAACAAAACTTAAAAAGCTTTATCTCTTAGACTGATTTGTGAAAAATACCCACAACAACACTGGAGCTGTATTATGTCAACCTGACAAAAGGAAACACCGAAATAGCATTTCTGAACCTCTGTGGTCAGCACATTTGCTTTGGCAGAGCAGCGAACCAATAACAAGTTTTGGTGCGGTCTTCAATAGTTATGTAATTTTCTGATTACCCAACACTCCCGCTCTTGAGAAATTTAGGACGGGCTTGAAATTTGTTGTAAATAAAGTGGTGAAAATGAACCCTTAGTGTAAACCTGCAAGAAATGAGGCTGACATTTTTATCACACTGGTGTTTTTTTCCAGATGTCCTAACACCTTACAGAAACAAGTGCAGTCTTAACGCCAGCTCTTATACCGGTAAGGTTTTTCATTGATGGAGAAGTTCTAGGTCACTTGTGGTTGATGATTAAACCGGTTCCTGTTTTTATGTCCCTTTATGCCTGCAGGGGTTTAAGGACTTGAGGAAAACACAAGGGGCCATGCCAGGGTGTTCAAACACTGCAACATCTGAAGCACTGTATTTCATTTCTTCCTTTTAGAGATACAAAACATTTGCATTCCATTGCACACAGATAGGCTAATCCATTTGTTTACCCAATCAAGAAAGAATCTTTTTTTTAAAGATTTAATTATATTAAACTGTTATTAATATTGCACAATATTATTGTTTTTAGAGTGTGGTCTATTCGTAATAAAATAATTACAGGTTTGGTGAGCAAAAAAAAAAAAACATTAACCAATCTTACCAACCCAAACCTTTTGAACTACTAGTACTAGGCTATATATAAACTATTTAGAGCTACTTATTTAAAATTCATAAACCGAGTAATATGTGCACATTTTGTCATAGCAGGGTTCTTTTTTGCACACTGGCACAAAGTGGCTAAGATGGCTTTCAGATTGCCTGATAGCATGACCAAGGACACTACGGGCCCAAGTCTCATGTTACAAAAACAGAGAGTTATGCTTCTGAACATAAACAAAATGTACAAGCTGCTTAAAAACAGTTGTTATGGCACTGATTTAAGGGCTAACTACAGTCACTAAAATTGAGAAGATGAACACAACCACATGAAGGCCTGCCAAAGTGATGTATACTATTCTTGGACGCAGTCAATCACTATTTTTAACTATCCAACAAGAGAGCCAGAGAGCACAGTTGAACTGGATAGCTCACGTCCAGGAGCGAGGTCAAGGTGAGGACAAAGGTCAGATACACCAATCACATTAAACCATTTTGAATGCGAAAACTACATACAAATCACAATATTCAAACATAAATGTTTCCTCCCAGTTGTTATTACAAAATTGAAAACATTTTGACTTGTACTGTGACATTTCTATGTGAAACAAAATATAAAAGTGATAGTTCACCAAAAAATACAAATTCTGTCATCAACTTGTAAGAACTTCTTTCTTCTGTTGAACACAAAAGAAGAAATTTTGAAGAATGTGGGTAACCAAACAATTTCTAGTTGCCATTGATTTCCATATTTTTTCCATACTACAGAAGTCAATGGGGACCAACAACCCACGTTACCCACATTCTTCATAATATCATCTTTTGTGTTCAACAAAACAAAATACCAACTACAGGTTTAGAACAGCTTAAGAGTGAGTAAATTAAAAAATGAGTAATGAGTGAAAAAAGATTTTCTTAACAATAACAACAACATTAATTATTTAACAAATTCAACAGATCTAAACATTACGTTCTAAATTATCGTTAAATATTAAACCAAATATTCAGTTATTAATTACCACTGATAGTTTAATTTTTACATTATTTATTATAATTTCTGCTGTTGTTAATAAAAACAACAACAACAACATTTAAATTAGAAATGTTAATTAATTCAACATTTGGTATATTATTTAATAATTTAATAATGTTATAATGTTTATGCCTGCTGAATTTGCTTAGACACTATATAATATTAACACACTCTTGAAAGCTGGATGCCACATAAGTCATCTTGAATAGACTCTGTATCTTTGATCCCTAGAAGACATAAACACTTGTCAACACATTCCCCTTATAAATTCACACAGTCCCATAATGCTTCAGTGGTTTAGAGAATGCTGATAGCAAGCACCCTGTCATATTTACAGGTCACTGCAAGTATACACATATGGGCTTGTAGTAAACAGGTGTCCAAAGATGTTTTCTTGTAACGGTGGCAGATAAGAGATAACAAACACTTCACTAACTAACAATCACAGCATGCACACACACCAACAGCAGATGAGAGCAAATATACGTTTAACGTCTCAATTAGTGTTCGCCAGTGGAAAACTACAGCATGCAGCGAACCAGTGACAGAGTGCTACGGTGACCACCAGTGTTTAATTTTTCCATGTGACAGCACTTTTCACTCCAAACCCTCAGCTATATCCATCCATTCACTGCCTGCAACTGTATTCAGCAATAGTCCTCTGAGAAATCACTGATAGACTGCCATTTGAAGAACAAAAGCGGGTAAAGTTACACACCAGAATGGGACGCTCTATCTCAGGGGAAACAGGTGATGCACATTCCCAGACTGGTTAAGCCCTGTCCCATAATCCAAAGCAGGGGCATCCACAGTCTATGATATTACTGGTTAAAATGCAGATTAACCTTGAGCCCTCAATCTGGCTCTGACATACTGTATGAGGAGAGAGACGCAGCACTCTTGAACAGGCCTTAGTTTAGAGCATGAATAACAACAATACCAGAAAGGACAGCAATCTAGAAAGCCAAATATACCAACCCCCAAAAAATGGCTTTCAGAATTAGACAATACATACTTAGTCTATTTGATATATTTGGTGGCAACACAGGCTGTGCTAAATCTGAAGTGGACTTGTGGTCTTGTGGCCTTCGCTTGTCAGTTTGAATGCATCAGACAAAAGCAAAAGGTTTTCTGTTACAGATGGTATTGTAGAAATGCCCTAATTACTGTAATCCATGCTTAATTTATTCATCTAATGAAAGAGCCCAGTAACAAGAGAGTTAGTACGTGTAAAATATTCAGCTAGTCATGTGATCTTAATATGTCTGCTCAAATAATGGTCAATAAGAGTTTTAAGATTTAAAATTAAGAGGATAGTTCACCCCAAAATGAGTTACAGTTATATACAACTATAGCACGTCTATTTTCATATTTTTAAACTGGAGTTGTAAATAATCAAATAATAAATAGGATTAAATATTACAAAATATACTTGGAATAATAAGAATACATTTTACATTATTATTTTATAAAATACAGTTTACACAATAATAATAATTTGTAAATAAAATTAATTTTATTTACAGCAGACAATCATGTAACTGGCCAAGTAAGCAGCGAGTTCCCTGGTTCATAGGATCACAGAACTCGCTTCTCCACAGTGAATAAATCACCATCTGAATGGTGCCATGTAAATTTATTTTTACAGACGTCCACATGAGAAACAATTACCATCTGAATCGGGCTTATGATGTTCTTTTGAACTTTCTATTCATCAAAAAAAAAAAAAAAAAAACCAGAAGAAAAAAAATATTACGTTTCCACAAAAATATTAAGCAGAATATTTGTTTTCAACATTGATAATAATAAGAAATGTTAATGAGCACCAAATCAGCATATCTGAATGATCATGTGACACTGAAGACTGGAGTAATGTCTGCGGAAAATTCAGCTTTGTCATCACAGGAATAAATAACATTGAAAAAATATTTAAGTAGAAAAAAAAACAACATCTTAAATTGTAATATTTTCACATTATTATTGTTTTACTGCATTTTTGATCAAATAATGCAGCTTTGGTGAGCATAGGTGACTTCTTTAAAAAAAAATTTAAAATAACCTTACCAGCCGTAAACGTTTTAACAGTACTTAACATACATATACATAAATATATAATAATTTTAGTAACCTTACCTCCAAAATTTGCTAGTCTCCCAAGCCGTGTGACTGGTACCTTTCGCTCTCTTGCTCTTTCACTAAGCTACAGAAAGAAAAGACACACTGTAGACAGTTGTGGAGAACCAGACGCATTACCAGTGCTTCAATACATTATGTGCTTCCAATTACAAAGTACTATTTTCTTAACTCAAAAAACTGGTGTTTAGTGGTCATACTGTATGTGCTAGCGTACCCCTAAAACAATCTTTTACCGATACATACAGTGCCGTGAAAAGGTTATTGCCCCCTTCTGTTTTTTTTTTTTTTGCATATTTGTCACACTTAGAAGATTCAGATCATCAAACAAATTTTAATATTACACAAAGATAACCTGAGTAAATGCAAAATGCAGTTTTGAAATGATTATTTCATGTATTAAGGAAAAAAGCTGTCCAAACCTGCCTGGCCCTACGTGAAACTAATAGTCCCCTAAATCTAATAACTGGTTGTGCCACCCTTTGCAGCAACAACTGCAATCAAGCGTTTGCGATAACTGCCAATGAGTCTTTCACATCGCTGTGGAGAAATTTTGGCCCACTCTTCTTTGCAATATTGTTTTAATTCAGCCACACTGGAGGGTTTTCAAGCATGAAAGGACTGTTTAAGGTCATGCCATAGCATCTCAATCAGATTTTAGTCCGGACTTTGACTTGGCCACTCCAAAACCTTACTTTTGTTTTTCTTGAGCCATTCAAAGATGAACTTGCTGCTGTGTTTGGGATCACTGTCCTGCTGCAGAACCCAAGTGCGCTAGAGCTTGAGGTCACAAACTGATGGCTGGACATTCTCCTTCAGGATTTTCTGATAGAGCACAGAATTCATGCTTCCATAAATGATGGCAAGTCGTCCAGGTCCTGAAGCTGCAAAGCAGCCCCAGACCATCACACTACCACCACCATGTTTGACTGTTGGTATGATGTTCTTTTTATGAAATGCTGTGTGGGTGTTATGCCAGATGTAACGGGACACACACCTTCCAAAAAGTTCAACTTTTGTTTCATCGGTCCACAGAATATTTGCCCAAAAGTCTTGGGGATAATCAAGATATTTTTTGGCAAACGTACGATGAGCCTTTGTGTTCTTTTTGATTAGCAATGGATTTTGCCTTGGAACTCTCCCATGGATGCAGTTTTTGCCCAGTCTCTTTCTTATTGTTGAATCATGAACACTGACCTTAATTGAGGCAAGTGAGGCCTGTAGTTCTTTAGATGTTGTTCTGGGTTCTTTTATGACCTGGATGAGTTGTCAATGCGCTCTTGGAGTAATTTAGGGGGGCCAGTCACTCCTGGGAAGGTTCACCACTGTTCCAAGTTTTCTCCATTTGTGGATAATGGCTCTGACCGTGGTTCGCTGGAGTCCTAAAGCCTTAGAAATGGCTTTATAACCCATTCCAGACTGATACGTCAACTATTTTGTTACTCATCTGTTTTTGAATTTCTTTAGATCACGGCATGATGTGTTGCTCTTTAAGCATGCTTCACTTTGTCAGACAGGTTCTATTTAAGTGATTTCTTTATTCAACAGGTCTGGCAGTAATCAGGCCATGGTGTGGCTAGTGAAATTTAACTCATCTTTCTAAAATAATGTGGTCACAGTTCTTTCATGATTTAACAGAAGGAGGCAATCAATTTTTCACGTAAGGCCAGATAAGTTTGGACAGCTTTTTTCCCTTAATAAATGAAATCATCATTTAAAAACTGCATTTTGTATTTACTTGCATCATCTTTGTGTAATATTAAAATTGGTTTGTTGTTCTGAATCATTTAAGTGTAACAAAAATACGCAAAAAAAAAAAAAAAAAAAAAAAAGGGAAGGGAAGGGAAGGGAAGGGGGCAAAAACCTTTTCACAGCACTGTATATTTAAAATGTACAGTTTCTCTTTTCTGGCATAATGGACCTAAAAATATCGATGGCTAATCATGCACCACACAAAATTTTTGTATAATAAAATAATCTACACTGAGATTGTCCTAACTAAATTATAAACACCAATACCTCCAAGTAGTTTTTTTTTTTTTTAATGGAGCAAACTGCACTCCTCAACACATTTTATGGGGTCTTCAATAATCTCCAAAGAAATTATTTATAGATAGAGCCTAGGTGTCTATATCTGCAATCAACTTCTAACTTTAGGGGTAACAAGCAAGTTGCATTGCCACTATTATTATCCTCGGTAATGCATGATATATATATATATAGGTGGAACAAATGTCTAGTTACTCATGGGTGATGAAGGATTGGAAAAGGTCGCCTGTACCATTTGTTTATGTGGTTTGGAGCCGTTTCGCTTCGCCTCCCTGGCTTTTTCAATGTCCTCAGCTGTGATGCCTCCCACAGAAGAGTGGTCCTGGTGATAGGACCGCGTATGTCCAGTAAACTGGCTTGTAGGGTCCTTGTAGCCTTCGAACAGCTTTGACTTTCCTGAGGCCTGACTGTATGTGTGCGCAGCACCTGTGTTAGCGTCCCTGAAAACTGAATCACTGTCCAAACCTCCCTGTGCTGTGCTCTCAAAGTTCTCCTCTGAAGCTGTGAAGTCATACTTAGAGTCCATGTCTGTGTTAAAATCAGAAACACTCTGCTGACCGCCTGTGAACTCCTAAAAAAAATTAGATAAACATATTTTAGTTTCATGTGCATTTCATGTGCTTCCCCACAGCTGAAATAAATGAAGGCTAAAAATGTATGACATAATGTAAATGTAGGCATGTGCCTATTAGACACAATGTAATACATTTCATAAAAAGTGATGAGGAATGCATTTCTGATGTCTGATAAAGAAATTTCCAGACAATTTGAAATCCACAATCAGTTCCAGAGGCTTTGACAGCACAAATAGCTTGGCAGCACACATACGCTCTGAAGGCAGTAATCCAATCTCCAGGTAGTCCTAAATTTCATTTGCATAATTGTATTGTTGGAGTTATTATACCTTAGATGTGTTGTGGAGAAAAACAACAGAGGTGTAACCCAACACCATTATTATGCACGCTGGATTAGACAAAACCATACCAGTGAATAATTGGGGAGTAACAGATGCACCAAAGCAACGAGTCACAAAAGGCCTTGGTAAAAACAAAATAAAACAGCTATGGGTGGCTTATTGCTGCTTATGGTGTTTTCTTAAAGCAACACGATAAAGACTACCAATGTTCAATATGTAATAATATAATAATAAAAGGCAAGGAAATAATTAAGATATGGGAATATTTAATATTGTTGATATTGTAATAATTCTGTATTACCATTTAAAAATCTGTTATGCTCACCAATGCTGCTCTTAATTGATCAAAAATAAAGTAAAAACTAATACCATGAAATGTTACAACAATTTAAAATAACTGTATTCTTTTTTAAAATATTTTAAAATGTACTTTATTCCTGTGAATTTTCAGCAGCTATTACTCCAGTTGTAAGTGTCACAAGATCCTTCAGAAATCATTCTAATATGCTAATTTAATGCTCAAGAAACATTTCTTCTTGTTATCAATGTTGAAAACAGTTGCGCTGCTTATTTTTTGGGAAAAATGCGATACATGCTTTTTACAAACCTCTTTAATAAATAAAGTTCAAAAGAAGGGCATTTTATTTAAAAATTTTTAGTAACATTGGCATAACATAATGCAATCTTGCTAAATACAATTTAAAAAAAATTGATTAATAAATCTAACTTATATTGCTATAATTATTATAACTATTCAAAACAAATTGTGACAACGGTGGACTGTTTGCAGCAATACTTTGTAGCAACCTGTCTCATTATTACACAATTTAACTGATGCATTGTCACAAGTACACTGACTATTTTACAACAGCATCAAACATTTCTCATCCAATCAAAATTTATAGCCAGAACTGTCCATTTTATAATGGAAATGAATACCATTTCTAGAGGTACTCACCTGGATCTTCTGCATGGCCGCGCTCATGCCCTGTTCAGCCGTCATTTGCATGCTCTGGCTCACAGCTTGGAAGCCACTACTGCGCACAGAGCTGGCTTGAGTCTCGATCACGGCCTGGCTGAGCTTGGCTAGGCCTCTCATCAGCAACAACATGTCGCCTGCCATGTTGGTTCCTCTTTACACCTACTATACAGGAGAAAAGGAACTGATTCAATAGCCTCAACCGTTTTTAAGCTGACAAGGACGGTAGAAAACAGTCACACTGATTTTATGTAGTTCATAATGGAAAAAAAGCATATCAAATAAACTCACACATATAACATTTGTGATACAATCAGTTGGTAATACCGTGGTACACACGATTGTACAGAATGATTACCATAATGGCATACTGAGGCATTTCAAAGAATATTATAGTACTACTATAGTACTACTATAGTACATGTATTACTGTTTCTAGAAAACAAAGGACAGTTGAAGTCTACCATACATACAGAGAAAACGTAAGAACTAAAGAAAAACAAATTACTACAGTCATAATGAAAATGAGCATTATAGTCATGTTTATAAAGTCATATAGATGGTGGCATAAAACAAAACATTGTATTAACACAGTGAACTTCCAATAAATTGTGGTTATATTCAATATAGCCTACATCACTGTTCAAAAGTTTGAGTCAGTAAATTTGTTTTAGAAAGAAATTAATACTTTTATTCAGAAAGTATTAAACTGATGTATTAAATTGATTGTAGATGCATTAAATTGACTAAAAAAAAATGACAGTAAAGACATTTATGTCTACTTATACCTATTTATGTTTACTTTGTAATGATCAAAAAATATTAGTGCTTTCAGACGATTAATTGCGATTAATTGCATCCAAAATAAGTTTTTTTTTCCATAATATGTGTGTGTACTGTGTATAGTTATTATGTATATATAAATACACACCCATGCATGTGTATAATTAAGAAAAATATGAAAATACATGTAAATATTTTCAAAACAAACTGTATGTGTGTGTATTTATATATACATAAATATACACAGAACACTCAGATATATTATGTACATAACTTTTATTTTGAATGCAAATATTCGCGATTAATCATTTGACAGCACTAAAAAAAAATTGAAATATATATATATATAAGCTGCACAAATACATTTTTTTTTTTTGTGCAGAGACACCAAAGCAATGTAATGTGGTGTAAGATGCAAGCAAAAACATGAATAAAATGTATAATAATGCGTTGTATTTAATAGTGACTCGTGTCGTCTCTTTAAATCAACACCAGAGTGTCATCAGCCATCAACAAAACAGCTGTTATCACAGATCTTGGCAGCTCTATCAAAGGTTAAATGTTTTCAAGATGAGACAAGTGTCAAAGCCTTTAGCCAATGACCAACTGTCTTACAAAGTGGCTGCAGACACTGAGTCAATCACAGGAAGCATATGAAGAGCGATGAACTTGCGATTCAGTCTGAGCGCCCTTGTAAAACTTCATGATGAATGGGTTATTTTGTATTCTGTCAGCTCCCCACTATAAAACGCTCTTTACTTTCACAGCAAGGTGGAAAACACAAGTGGTTTTGCACTAATAAACGCTGAGGCTTCGGAGCACAGACACAAATAAGCTTAACTGAGGGGAGGGGTAGGACTCTCCTGTAAATAAAGAGCTTTAAACTTGACCTCTTTCCTAAGGTAAAGGTTTGCCTACAAGAAAAAAGCTCTCAGAAAGACCTTGAGCAACTTGGCAGGATATACACACTCCTCGTGTGTGGAAAAAAGGTCAAAACTCAACGTTCCGTAACACTGTAGTCGAATACCTAATTCTGCGACGCGTGACCATCCCTCAACAGGAAGATAAGACATTAAAAAACAAGGAAGTATTCAGTTTTCATTTCAAATATAGTCTGGATATCCAGAATTAACATGATTTCGGGTTCTAAACACTACTAGCACAAAGATAATCTCAATAAAGAGATGGCTCTTGAAAGCACCACACTAACTGACCAGATGTTTGCTTTAGTCTTTTTACAATGTTTATGAGGATTAGCATTAGCAACTATCTTGAAATTCATGATAAACAATGCGTTCCAAATCACGGGATCACTCTCACGTTCACTGATGTTGGCCCTGGGCGTAAATAAACACTTGTAAACAAACTTTCACTGTTCAAAAATATGTAAACCCATGTTTTGTACCCTAATCTAGTAAACTAGGTATGGTTTGGCAATACACCAGCAGAATGTTACACCTGAAAGACTCCGCACATGCCTGGACATATCTGCATATTTGCAACCGAGACATTTAGCAGGTCAAACTGACAAATGCTTATTGCAAACACTAAATGCTCTCTGTTGGTTATCAAAGGAACACGTTGCCAGAGTTTTAGAGACTCACTGTAACACAACTGCAACACTAAATTAGTATTTAAATTGCTTATATTTTTATTTATATTAATTACTTTTTAAATATATTTTATATTTTAATATTTCAAAATATCATTTCTTCTTGTCATGGCAAAGTCTGAAAGAAGTGCATTTATGTCAAACAAATATTTAGTAACATCGATAATCTTCCTTTACTGTCACTTTTAATCAATTTCATGCAGCCTTGCTGAATAAGTCTCAAATTCTTGAAAAAAAAAACAATTTTTGAACGCAAGTTTCTATAAGTACATACTTATATATGAGTAACGTGTGAGTCCTATATAGCCTGTAAATCTTGATTTAATGATGCCGTGGAAATGCAACAGTTGACTTTTGTTTTTATTTACGCTCTTCACATTCAGTAATTATTTTTAGCTTAGCCGAATGAATTTTATAAAGCATCAGAGAACCCTGGAATGAACATACTCAAGTTTCAGCCTTTTAACTTATTGGAAAGGCTCACAGAGGTCAATTCGCCAAAGCTGCAGGCCTCTATATGTGTATTTTCAGGAACACTATGGGGGGGTTGGGGTCAGTGAGAATATTCCAGGATCATAACACTTTAGAGGCATGATCTTGACATATCCAAATCTCAGTCCTTGCAAAATATGACTAAACAACATGACTTCTATAACCACTGGTTTACAAAACAATGTTTGATTAAATCAATGCTTGTGTGTATAATTTAAAACAAAGCACAAATTAAACAGAAATTTTGCAAAGAATTTATTACACCCATGATGCCTCAAATCAGTGAAATGCCTGTGTATGATATTAAAGACTACAAATGGAGATCTACAAAGAAAGTGTCAGACAATCTTAGCCCATCTCATATCTTTCAAATGTCAACACCCTCTCGTTTCCTTCACAGCCAAAACAATGGCTGCTCCTCCCCAAAACAGGACAGCCCTCTTAATACATCAAACTCCGAGATGTCAGACAGATAACCATGAAACAAGCAACAAATGTCAGCCATTTTAGGACTCCCTCTTCTATTGCAAGGCGATCGCAGCTGTTGTGTCATATAGAAGCGGAATATGAGTGATGAATATTGAAATATGCTTCGAGATGCAGGCCTTGTGGCAGGAAATCACCAAGACGCCATGCTAGTAAAAGTGAACCTAAACAACACATGCAAATCACAGCCAATCAGACAGTTAGTTAGAGGAAACACCCATTTTCTTTCTGTTTGTATGGCCGTGGTCAGGTTGTGAGTAACTGAACTAAACACGGTGGCACATTGTTCCCAGTTAGTAATATGCTAGCAGAATGTTGACAAAATCATGACTGATAATCATACATAAAATGTATGAATGCATCATATCTATAAACACAAAATCAAATATAAAATCCACTAATTATGCAATAAATCTGCATTCATATTTTAAATTAAATAAACGTAAACAAGGCCCTTATTTACATAAATCATTTATTCAAATAAGGAATTATTTTTATGATTTAATTGTCATCTGCTAGATGCATTAGTTGCATTTGCAGTGAAGCAATAATGCAAAATCTAAACGAGTCACATTAATTATGCCCTTCAGTCGGGTCATTTAAGTTAAAGTCTAGGCTGGTGCTGACATTTAGTATCCAAGCAGCTCTGCAAAAATAGATTAGAAACAAAGATTTGGCTTAAGGCTTATGGGTTTTGCAAAGAGGTGATCTCCCCAACAGCTGCCTTTATTTCATTAAGTTAACACATTAACACATCTCTGAGCTTGCTTTGTTTAACTGCACAGAATGGCCTGCAAAAAAATACTTTAAAAAAATCATTTTATTTTGTAGTTTTATTTTCCTTTAAAATGACCTAAACATTCTATGTACTTGAGAAGCATACATTTTGTGAATGACATTTTTTTTAATACTTTTCAGGAAATATATCATTAATTAAACTTATTTACTTCATTGGCAAATATTTTTTGTTTGTTTGTTTTTGTAGTTTTAAGCATTTTCTTTTTAGAAGTCTGGTTATTCTTCAACTAGTTTGCAAATAGGGTAAGAAAAATCAGCTTAATTCAAGAAGCATTATTTTGCTTCTCAATCAAAGGTTTAGCTGTTTAGATATCTTTCCTGAAAAACAAGACCAAATACTGATAACAAAAAAGAAAAAAAAATCATGCACGTCATATCATAACTTGTTTGTGCCAACGCTTAACTTACTGTTTTGCAAGATTACTGGCACAAAATATCACCTGCAATCCTAAAGCATTAAAGAGGAAGGGAAAATATGTAGTGTAAACAGGTTTTGACAGAGTTTTGCATACCAATAAACAGCGTAATGAATAAATGATACAATATTACTGTATGCAGAAGTGTTTGTTTAAAGGAATAATTAAATGCTACAACATAATGTTCCAATGACCACGTGGACAGAATCAAAACACATGCACGAGGCACGTGTAACCTCACCAATCTATGCAAAGAAATATTATAGAAGTATACAATATTAATCGCATCCTGATCAAAACATGCAACAGACGACACGTGTGTTCTGCCCGTCTCTTAGCCAGCGATCTAAAGTACACGTTACTTCCGCGCTCTTTTCATTCCAGATTATCAATCAGTTACTTAAATACAATAATATAAGTTTCTTCATCCAAAGAAATTAGCCTTTTTGGTACCTACCCCACGGAAGTTGCAAATATGTGGCTGTGTTCACTGTCCAGCTCTCTTTTCACGCTGAATCTGCGTCCATGGGCTGAGCTGTTTACCCTTCTCAAGCGTGCTTGTCAGAGCTGTTTAGCCCCTCCTCTAGTCGGTTGCTATTGGTTGCTCAGTAGTAGCGTCACCACAAGAAGGCGGTGCTTAGAAACTTGATCTGGGATTTTATTGGTTCTTTTCTTCTTCACTCAACGAAAGTTGACCCTATCTATGCTGACGAAGAACAAAAACATTTTATGTAACGCTTTCAAAACAAAGGACGTTTTAAGAGTTATATTATGTGATAGTAAACTAGCGCCTGATGCACCTCAATAGCAATGTTTTTGTAACAAAAATAATTAATTTGGTCTCTCTAATGCAATAACTGTTTTGATTGTTCATTATTGGCTATTTATAAGCATTACGAGTATTAAACCGAGTCCTACTGCAGTTTTTAACACATTATAATTCTGAAATTACGCATGATTAAATTTCATAACAACATAATGCCCATATTATTTGATCTTTTTCTGCCATCTAGTGGTTCAAAATCCCCAGCCCAAACCCAAGCTTCAGTTGGCCTAAAAGCACACAGAGGTGATTATTATTGGCCCAAAATAATTCACAGTAACTGAAAAGCGTGCATCTGAATGTAACAAAAATATACGATTCAATAAATAAATATAAATATATTTATACTGCCTGACAGGAGAAAAAAGTGAGTCTCAAACATATAATAACTAGCTATTATATTATATTATATTATATTATATTATATTATATTATATTATATTATATTATATTATATTATATTATATAAAAATATAGTTGCATTTACTGCTTTACCACTAGGTGGCGCACATGTCATATATTTTGATTCTGTGATGAGTGGTGAGCTCAAATATTAGACAGTCATGAATTTTCATTTGTTCGTTTATTTAATTGGATGAAGGCCATTGAATCTATAATCATTAACATGCTAAAATTATAAATAAATGTGTTTTGTCCATAATTTAGTCTACTGTTCCATGTTGCCTTGTGGTTGTCTGGCCTGCATGTTAAAAAAGTTGTGCTTTACCAGATGAAGCTGGATATTAAACTTTATGAAACATAAACTTATCAAACATAAGTACAATATGATGACTTACAGTAAGCTACTGTGTAACTTGATACATCAAACATCCTCAAGTAATCTTAACAATCATGTTTTATTGCAACTTCTCAGTCTTAACACTTATTTAGTTTCATGCTGGTATAGCTGATTTCTTCCTAACTCATTTGAAATTCATATATATGAGCTCTACGATTGCACGGACATGACTTTATAGCCGCTGCAGTTGATAGGGAAATGTTGGTGGAAATGAATTATGTTGGCTTGAGGGCTCACATGTTGCCCATATCCTGAAACTTCGAAAGATCTCAGAGACAGGTCTACTTTGAAGAAACGAATCTTGTTATTGAACATGGTCATGCACCCCGTCTCAGTCATAGAGGATGGAAAATTAATTTTCATACCACCTATCTGCAAGCCTGTCTCATTCAAATCAGAGTGGCCACTGAAGCATTATATTTTCCATCCACTTTAGTGGTGCATATGACACACTTCCCTTTGCTCGGTGGGGCCGGTCATCAGTGAATCAGAGAGAAAATCAGAGCGATGTAATCATACTGTACATTGGGAGCAGTACTAGGAATTGTTGTGGTAGGTGAACTATATATTAGCAGGTCAGTCCCAGTTAAAGAACTGGCTTCATATTATCATTTCTGACCTGTTTTTATGGTTTTAATGAGCATACATCAGAGAAGACATTCCCCCTGAGCTACTAAGACCCTTCTTCTGCTTAGTCGGTGAGTTATTCAAACTACAAATGCTGGTTGTTAAAAGAATTTATGGGTAACACTTAATAACAGCTTTCATTAATAATATCAGCACATATAACTACATAATGTCTAATAGCGAGGATGCAAATATATTATGGATTAAGAATGATTAAACATATTAAATTAAGAATCAAATATCGAAAATGAAAGTAGAAAAAGAGCAAGACATTTTTTGTTACATCTTTTGTTAAAACATGAAGATACTCATATATTGATATATTTTATATTAATATTAAATATTTTAAAGTGGGTATATAAGTTACTTATATAACACTTGTACCCAATTTTAAAATATGTTATATTAATTAAAAAATATACACAGAAATATTTATTTTGAAATAAAAATACATAAATACTCAAAAATGTAAATATATTAATACATTATAATACAATAATTATATATGTACAATACTTTTAATTTAAATTATGTTTCACTTAAATATATAAATAGGCCTATATATATTTTATATATTTTGACTTACACTTTTGCACTCACTATTCTAATTTTATTTAAAAAAACCTACCTTTCTAATCTTTTTGTATTCTATCTATTTTCTTTTTTTTATTTATTATACAATTATAAAAAAAGACCTCTAACACTAGCTTGCTCTATTCTTTTTCTATTCTATCTGTTTTCTTTTTATTTATTATATTATTTAAAAACCCTTGCTACGTGTACTGCTTTTAAGCTAACTGAGACTTGTTATAGCACTTGTGTATCATTGCTCTTTTGTTGTTTTTGATTGCTTCCATTGTCCATTGTAAGTCGCTTTGGATAAAAGCGTCTGCTAAATGATTAAATGAAAATGTAAATGTATATATATATATATATATATATATATATATATATATATATATATATATATATATATATATATATATATATATACATAGATAAAAACATACATTCAGCATACATACACACATATATATATATATATATATATATATATATATATATATATATATATATATATATATATATATATATATATAGATAAAAACATACATTCAGATTCAGTCAAGTGGGTGCACACCTTTGATTTGTCGATTTCTAAAATACATGTACACAAAACAAGAAACCAAACAAACATCCATATCTTCAGCAGTCTAATAAATAAGGTAATAAATCAAATAGAGCTCTTCTGTTCTGAGACATCAAGCTTGTTCTTCCCCTTGTGCTCAATGTGCGAAAGCGCTCAGGGAGGCTCTGCCTGTTCCGTTGAATTCAGACTCACTGTCTTTTTAACTTCCTTCCTGCCTTTTGTACATTAAACAAACATACGGCTCTGACGCGAGGTGTCGAACAGCTCGTGTGATACACAGTAACACAGCTACATTGATTTAAATGGGCGAAAGAACTCTTGGAATGTTACAGAAGCGGAGCAGCTAAAGTTATTATTCTGCTACGCGTTCCGAATCCACGAATCCGCGCTTCAGCGACAATTTAAACAACAGCGTCTGCAACAAGGAGAGACTTGTAGGTAAGCATCCGACTTTGGTGTGACATGCTGTAAAAGTTTACTTTCTTAGAAACATCTACCTGAAGCAGGAGACCTAGTACAGTCAGAATGAACTACCTGACTAAAATAAGTGTATTTAGAGTATTGCAGAGGTCTATAATAATGTAAGCGTTTTCTATTCGGGGTTTGTTATTAAGGAGTTGTTGAGACATCTGAAGTAGTGATGACAATACAATAGAAAGTGTATGTTTTGGATACCGCTGTTCTGAAAACTGATTAAAATACTATGGAAATATAGAAAAACTTCCCAGTATACATTAAATGTAAGGTGTGAATGTAAATGCATGTGTTCCACCTCTGCAAGAACTGTGATAAGGTTTTATTTAGCGCTTCTGTATCCATTTCTATGTTCATATTATGTACTTATATTATTTATGTATACGTATTTATGTACTTGTACATTAGTTAACAAGTGATACTCCCAATGGAATATAATTTCTCTTGGAATAAGAAAGTGGCAAATGCTTCTGTTGAGTTCACAAGAGAGTCACCACGTGTTTTCCAGCACATTCAAATTCAATGAATGCCAAAGAGTGGGCAGTTCAGTGAAGGGCTTTTATTGAGACGCTTAAAGCCTCACGAGTCTTTTTTTTTTTTTTGAGTCATTAAGTTCATATTAGCCCTCTGCTGTGTTATGATCCTCTGTGATAATGAACAGCTTTTAGACATCACACTTGCTGTGTAACACAAACAGTGTGGTACACCAGTGACGTGGGATGCCTCAAGATGCATTTGAGTTGTCAGTGCAATAATGGACCGTTAAAATCACTTAAAAGGGTGGTGGTTGGGTTAAAAGCAAGGAGGTGCATTCCAGCCTTGACCTCTCCCCCTCAAGTTAAAATGCAGGGCACAGTGTGTCCGCCCCACCTGACTTCTTGATGTTTATCTTGACTCTACGAAAGACATCGCTATTTAATAGAACAACCAAATTCATCCTGAAGAGGTGGATGTTTTAATTCGCATATGGTGGCTGGAAGGTGAGCATCTTGACAGAGCGTTTAGGAAAATTATATATTTGCAACTAAACAGTTTCTATACACATATATTTTGCTGATTTCTTTGGGTGTGTTGATCCTCGGTTCATTTGCCTTAACTGCAAAAATAATTAGTCCTACTTGGAAAACTTACAGGAAATTGTTCTGGTTCATTATGAAATCATTTGCGTCAGCCTTTAAGTTAATCAAATTTCAATGCACCAGTTAAACTAAACTTTTTCCCATGTCTAGCTTTTGCTATAAATGGAAGCAGCTTACACCTCACTGACTGTTTTTCCTTAAGATGCTTAACATCAGCAGGGTTCAGGCCTCACAACCATCACTGTTAGCACAGTAAAAAGACAGGTACTTTTTTGGTATTAGAAAATTAATGTCCACCATTATCTTTTCGTTTACAGACTGGCAAATGTGATATAAGGGTTATGGTATTTGGAATTTGGATTTTTTTTTGCATTAAGTTGTATTGTATTACACCCTCAGTTATTCTCTTTTCCAGGCGAAGACATAAAAGGTAATGTTATGTTGAAAGGTTATGTTTGATCCGCTCTGTCTATGTTTCTGCAAATGGAAAAAGGTATTTTGTATGACGCACTTAAAACTGTGGATTCATAATATGTAGACTCCCCTGAGTGAATAAGCAGTGTGATTTAGTAAAGATTATTCAGACAAATAAATGAGTGCGTATTAGTCAGAAGGACAAGCAAAACTTGGTAAAACAATTGGCAGTGTCTCACTGCAGAGGCCAGTGGAAACATCTTGATAGCAATCAAAACCAACACATTTATAAAAATCTTTGGTGATCAGCAGAAGGCATTTACATGAGACACATTTATTGTTTGTATTTCAGCAGAAGTGTTTAATGCAAATTAATATGACGACAGTGACCACAATAATCAGCCCTTTTGCATTTCTAAAATGCCCTCACATTTATTGAATTTATTCAGTCTTGCTTGTTATCATAGGCATCACATTCAGTGTTTTGCACAACAGTACGCTAACCACTGAAACTTGTTATTATTGAGTTTTTAAACCATCACTTTGTGCTTTGTTTCAGCACTCTGCTAAAGCATGGACCAGTTGTGGATATAATATGTGAATGAGGAAAGGAGTCTGGGATTGTATTTTATTCTACGTGTCAGCTTTACTTGGTTCCTCCTAACAATGGTTGGCTCCAAAGGCCAGTGGACTTTGGATGAGTAGACCTAAATGGGAGCAAAAACGGACAGAGTCAGCCTGCCACTATGGCAGCTTATGCTCTGAACAGCCTGATAATGATGAACCCCAACAACCTGACCAATAAAAGCAGCCCTAGGACAGGAAGGCCTGTGCTCCCAGTGCCCAGTCGTTCTACATTTAGCCCCGTGCTGGGGGGCAGCGGAGGTCTCTATAGCCCCGGCAGCCTGAGCCCTGGGTCACCAGGAAAATCATTTGTCTTCCCAACAGGTACCGGTTCCAGCTGCCAAAGGGCACGTTCACCATGTCGACGGCCGGAATCGCTGGGCGTGCATGTGGGAAGTCGTGTGCGAAGACTGAGCGGGTCTGGCCTGGAGGAAGAACAGGAGAACGAAGAACGGCGTGCTGCTCAGCAACTCGAGCGCCACAAGGAACTGCAGAACGTGGAGGTGAACAAGAAGGTGGACCTGTTTGAAGCCCAAATATCGGCTCAGGCTCACAACCGAGAGGCTCAACGAAGCCCACGGATTTCCAGGAAAACTCCACTGAATTTAGTCCCTGTCCAACTTACCAATCTCTCCTTAAACCCAGAGGAAACCCTTGTGACACTGAACAAGGATCACTCAACAGGGATCCCCAAAGAACTGCAAAATGGAAAGCGCTTCTCTGGCATGGAGGAGGGGCTGCAGGTCAGCAGTGAAGAGAAGAACGGGGCTGACCCAAATACAGAAGAGGGCGGCCCACTTGAGAGCACATCAGCAGGAACTAAGAGCGGAGCTGACAGATCTACCGACAATCACTCCAGGACTTCACTAGAGTCCAACAAGTGCTCAGCATCTTGGACTGAGACATGTTTGACAAAGGAGGGAGCTGAGCCAAAAGAAACCCAGGCAGAGCCCGACTGGGTCAGTCCAGAGGTGGGCTCCATCCCCGCTGTCATTATTACGGACCACGGCATGGATGTTAGTGGGGAGGGCAAGGAGCCCCAGGTTAGTCCTCAACCTTACAGAGCCCTGAGAAAGCTCTCCTCTTCTTCTGCCTCGTCAACGGGATTTTCCTCTTCCTGGGAGGAATCAGAAGA